>NW_021255859.1:0-1251 GCF_002162155.2 Triticum dicoccoides | reverse complement strand
TGGCTGGCGGGTGTCTGTCTCTCCTACTTTAGTTGGAGCGGAATCGATGAACAGGGTCCTTATGAAGGGTAAATAGAAGTTGACAAATCACGTTGTGGCTTTAACGTAGGTAAGAAGACGTTCTTGCTAGAACCCTAATTCAGCCACGTAAAACTTGCAACAACAATTAGAGGACGTCTAACTTGTTTTTGCAGCAAGTGGTTTGTGATATGATATGGCCAAAGTTGTGATGAATGATGAATGATCTATATGTGATGTATGAGATGTTCATGCTATTGTAATAGGAATCACGACTTGCATGTCGATGAGTATGACAACCGGCAGGAGCCATAGGAGTTGTCTTTATTCTTTTATATGACCTGCGTGTCATCAAGAAACGCCATGTAAATTACTTTACTTTATTGCTAAACGCGTTAGCCATAGTAGTAGAAGTAATAGTTGGCGAGCAACTTCATGGAGACACGATGAAGGAGATCATGGTGTCAAGCCGGTGACAAGATGATCATGGAGCCCCAAGATGGAGATCAAAGGAGCTATGTGATATTGGCCATATCATGTCACGTTTATTATTTGATTGCATGTGATGTTTATCATGTTTTGCATCTTGTTTACTTAGAACGACGGTAGTAAATAAGATGATCCCTCACAATAAATTCAAGAAGTGTTCCCCCTAACTGTGCACCGTTGCGACAGTTCGCTGTTTCAAAACACCACGTGATGATCGGGTGTTTTATTCAGACGTTCACATACAACGGGTGTAAGACAGATTTACACATGCAAACACTTAGGTTGACTTGACGAGCCTAGCATGTACAGACATGGCCTCGGACACAGAAGACCAAAAGGTCGAGCATGAGTCGTATAGAAGATACGATCAACATGAAGATGTTCACCGATGTTGACTAGTCCGTCTCACGTGATGATCGGACACGGTCTAGTTTAACTCGGATCATGTAATACTTAGATGACTAGAGGGATGTCTAATCTAAGTGGGAGTCACTAATAATTTGATTAGTTGAACTTAATTATCATGAACTTAGTCTAAAATCTTTGCAATATGTCTTGTAGATCAAATGGCCAACGTAGTCCTCAACTTCAACGCGTTCCTAGAGAAAACTAAGCTGAAAGACGATGGCAGCAACTATACGGACTGGGTCCGGAACCTGAGGATCATCCTCATAGCTGCCAAGAAAGATTATGTCCTACAAGCACCGCTTGGTGACGCACCCGTTCTCCCTGCAGAACAAGATG
>NW_021255858.1:0-385 GCF_002162155.2 Triticum dicoccoides | reverse complement strand
AAAAAAATTAATATTGATATATCTAAAAAAATATAATCCTTGTACATTTCTAAACAAACGTCAATACAGTTCACAGAACCAACATAAGGCAGTTCAACAAGTGTATCCGTGAAGTGCAGTACATGCATAAATGAAGAACGACGACAAGGGCCCCAACACAAACACTTGGTACACGAAGTGCAGTACTCAACGTTGGTGAAAGCAGTACAAATGTCAAGGGCCCCAACACATAAATGAAGAACGACAAGAGCCACACCCCCTGCTCGGCCTCGCGCTAACGCACGCAGTGCGCTTGGTTGACAGGCGCAGTGCGGACATTCTATTTTTTCCATCAAAGGGGACGCGCGCAAAACCACCACCCCCACACCCTAAGATAGACAGGGGG
>NW_021255857.1:0-1668 GCF_002162155.2 Triticum dicoccoides | reverse complement strand
GTTTACGTGTCGGTCATCAACACTCACAGTTTTGGCCGATTCTGGCCCGTTTCGTGGACTATTACTCACCGTTTTGGGCCCCAAAGTGATTCCACGGTTGTTTAACCCCATGGTGCGCTTACGTGTTGATCATCAACAAGCGCACTTTGGGCCGATTTTGGCCCATTTCTTGCATTATTTCTTAGTTTTAGGGTCCCGGAGTGATTTCCACGATTGACGAACTCCGGGGTGCGTTTACGTGTCGGTCATAAACACTCACAATTTTGGCCAATTCTCATCCGTTTCGTGCATTATTACTCACCGTTTTGGCGTCCCAGAGCAATTTCCACGATTGACAATCCCCGTAGTGCGTTTGCGTGTCTGTCGTCAACACTCATAGTTTTGGCCAATTCTGACGCGATTCGTGGGCTATTACTCACCTTTTAGGGGTCCCGAAGCGATTTCCATAGTTGTTGAACCCTGAGGTGCGTTTACGTGTCGGTCATCAACACTCACTGTTTTGGGGCCCCGGAGTGATTTCCACAATTAACGAACCGCGGGGTGCGTTCACATGTCGGTCATCAATACTAGTAGTTTTGGCCAGTTCTGGCCCGTTGCGTGGACTATTACTCACTGTTTTGGGGCCGCGGTATGATTTCCACGAGTAACGAACCCCCGAGTGCGCTTACGTGTCAGTTATGAACACTCACAATTTTGGCCAATTGTAACGCGTTTTGTGGACTATTAGTCACCGTTTTTTGGTACTGAAGTGATTTCCAAAGTTGTTGAACCCCAAGGCGCGCTTACGTGTCAGTCATCAACACTCGCAGTTTTGGCTGATTCTGGCCCGTTTCATGGACTATTACTCACTGTTTTGGGGCCCTGGAGTGATTTCCACGGTTAACGAACCGCGGGGTGCATTTATGTGTCGGTCATCAACTCTTGCCGTTTTGGACGATTCTGGCCCGTTTCTTGGACAATTACTCTGTTTTTGGGTCCCGGCGTGATTTCCATGATTGACGAACACCGGGGTGCGTTTATGTGTCGGTCATCAACACTCGCAGTTTTGGCCGATTCTGGCCCGTTTCTAAGAGTACTACTTAGTTTTGGGGGTCCCGGACTGATTTCCACGATTTACGAACCCCGTGGTGCGTTTACGTGTCGGTTAATGACACTCACAATTTTGGCCAATTTCTGGTCCGTTTCCTGCACTATTACTCAACGTTTTGGCGTCCCAGAGCGATTTCCACGATTTAGAAACCCCGGGGTGCGTTTGCGTCTCTATCGTCAACACTTACAGTTTTGGCCAATTCTGACGCGATTTGTGGACTATTACTCATCATTTAGGGGCCCCGAAGCGATTCCATAGTGGTTGAACCCTAAGGTGCGTTTACGTGTCGGTCATCAACACTCACAGTTTTGGCCGATTCTGGCCCGTTTCGTGGACTATTACTCACCGTTTTGGGCCCCAAAGTGATTCCACGGTTGTTTAACCCCATGGTGCGCTTACGTGTTGATCATCAACAAGCGCACTTTGGGCCGATTTTGGCCCATTTCTTGCATTATTTCTTAGTTTTAGGGTCCCGGAGTGATTTCCACGATTGACGAACTCCGGGGTGCGTTTACGTGTCGGTCATAAACACTCACAATTTTGGCCAATTCTCATCCGTTTCGTGCATTATTACTCAC
>NW_021255856.1:0-398 GCF_002162155.2 Triticum dicoccoides | reverse complement strand
TTGATGTCTTCATTTCTCTGTTTTAGGCCATCATGATGAAGTTGTCGTCCTTTCTTCAGGAGTTCCATCGTACTTATGAAAAAGAATAAGGGGTATTTTTGATAGAACTGACCTCTACAAGGTCGCTTACCTGGTAGATAACACTAGGGAAGGTAGCAGAAAGTAACTCTTGAATTGAAACTTAGAAAATTTCGAGAGCAGAGTAAGAAGGTACAATAAGGAGTTTCAAGCGGATAGGCAATTGTTCGATGCATGAAATAGTGTGTAAAAGGGGTTCAACAACAGGGAATAATAATGCATTTGATACTAGAATAGATCTCTAGGTAGGGGGCTCGTGAATTACATACGAGTCCAAGCGCGAGGAATAACTTTGGCAACAGGGTGTACAGGAGAGTCAG
>NW_021255855.1:0-2091 GCF_002162155.2 Triticum dicoccoides | reverse complement strand
AGCGTGTTGGGTTATGTGGTGCACCCCTGCAGGGAAGTTAATCTATTCGAATAGCCGTGATCTTCGGTAACAGGACGACTTGGAGTTGTACCTTGACCTTATGACAACTAGAACCGGATACTTAATAAAACACACCCTTCCAAGTTCCACAGACAACCCGGTGATCGCTTTTCCATAGGGCGACGAGGGGAGGATCGCCGGGTAGGATTATGCTATGCGATGCTACTTGGAGATGCTACTTGGAGGACTTCAATCTACTCTCTGCAACATGTTGCGAGACGGAGGCTGCCAGAAGCGTAGTCTTCGATAGGGCTAGCTATCCCCCTCTTATTCTGGCATTCTGTAGTTCAGTCCACTGATATGGCCTCCTTACACATATACCCATGCATATGTAGTGTAGTTCCTTGCTTGCGAGTACTTTGGATGAGTACTCACGGTTGCTTTCTCCCCCCTTTTTCCTCCTTTCCTTTCTTTCTGGTTGTCGCAACCAGATGCTGGAGTCCAGGAGCCAGACGCCACCGTCGACGACGACTCCTACTACACCGAAGGTGCCTACTACTACGTGCAGCCCGCTGACGACGACCAGGAGTAGTTAGGAGGATCCCAGGCAGGAGGCCTGCGCCTCTTTCGATCTGTATCCCAGTTTGTGCTAGCCTTCTTAAGGCATACTTGTTTAACTTATGTCTGTAGTCAGATATTGTTGCTTCCGCTGACTCGTCTATGATCGAGCACTTGTATTCGAGCCCTCGAGGCCCCTGGCTTGTATTATGATGCTTGTATGACTTATTTATGTTTTAGAGTTGTGTTGTGATATCTTCCCGTGAGTCCCTGATCTTGATCGTACACATTTGCGTGCATGATTAGTGTACGATTGAATCGAGGGCGTCACAGAGGGCAAGATCTTTGTTGCCAAGAACGGATCCTTTCTGGAAAAAGAGTTTCTCTCGAAAGGAGTAAGTGGGAGGAAAGTAGAACTCGATGAAGTACTACCTCTTGAACCGGAAAGTAGTGCAGTGCAGGAAAATGTTCCTGTGGTGCCTACACCGACTGGAGAGGAAATTATTGATGATGATCAAGGTACTTCTGATCAAGTTGCTACTGAACTTCGTAGGTTCACAAGGACACATTCCACACCAGAGTGGTATGGCAACCCTTTCGTGGAAATCATGTTGTTAGACAACGGTGAACCTTCGAACTATGAAGAAGCGATGGCGGGCCCAGATTCCAACAAATGGCTAGAAGCCATGAAATCCGAGATAGAATCCATGTATGAAAACAAAGTATGGACTTTGACTGACTTGCCCGATGATCGGCGAGCGATAGAAAACAAATGGATCTTTAAGAAGAAGACGGATGCGGATGGTAATGTCACCATCTATAAAGCCCGACTTGTCGCTAAGGGTTATCGGCAAGTTCAAGGGATTGACTACGATGAGACTTTCTCTCCCGTAGCGAAGCTTAAGTCCGTCCGAATCATGTTAGCAATTGCCGCATACTATGATTATGAGATATGGCAGATGGACGTCAAAACGGCATTCCTTAACGAGCATCTTAAGGAAGAACTGTATATGATGCAGTCGGAGGGTTTTGTCGATCCTAAGAATGCTAACAAAGTATGCAAGCTCCAGCGATCCATTTATGGGCTGGTGCAAGCATCTCGGAGTTGGAACATTCGCTTTGATGAGATGATCAAAGCGTTTGGGTTTATGCAGACTTATGGAGAAGCCTGCGTTTACAAGAAAGTGAGTGGGAGCTCTGTAGCATTTCTCATATTATATGTAGATGACATACTTTTGATGGGAAATGATATAGAATTCTTGGACAGCATTAAGGCCTACTTGAATAAGTGTTTTTCAATGAAGGACCTTGGAGAAGCTGCATATATATTAGGCATCAAGATCTATAGGGATAGATCGAGATCCCTCATAGGTCTTTCACAAAGCACATACCTTGATAAGATTTTGAAGAAGTTCAAAATGGATCAGTCCAAGAAAGGGTTCTTGCCTGTACTGCAAGGTGTGAGATTGAGCATGCCCGACCACGGCAAAAGATAAAGAAGAGATGAGCGTCATCCCCTATGCCTCAGCCATA
>NW_021255854.1:0-819 GCF_002162155.2 Triticum dicoccoides | reverse complement strand
CGGCATAACCTCCAACATCGAAAATATCATAGAAGATGCGAGTGAACTCTGTTTTGGATGAACTCGAGCTTGTCACCATGATGACCATAAGCTCCAAAACTCACAAAGAGAAGAACCAAACAAGAACTGATAATATAGTAAGAGGAGGCAGGGGAGGTATGCCAACAAATACAGGAGTGTAACCTCCAACTGAGAAGAACCGTCATAACCTCCAACATCGAAAACATCATGGAAGATGCGTGTGTACTCCGTTTTTGATGAACTCGAGCTTGTCACCAAGATGACCATAAGCTCCAAAACTCACAAAGAGAAGAACCAAACAAGAACCGATAATATAGTAAGAAGAGGCAGGGGAGGTATGCCAACTAATAGAGGAGTGAAACCTCCAACCGAAAAGAACCGGCATAACCTCCAACATCGAAAACATCATAGAAGATGCGAGTGAACTCTGTTTTTGATGAACTCGAGCTTGTCACCAAGATGACCATAAGCTCCAAAACTCACAAAGAGAAGAACCAAACAAGAACCAATAATATAGTAAGAAGAGGCAGGGGAGGTATGCCAACAAATAGAGGAGTGAAACCTCCAATTGAGAAGAACTTTCATAACCTCCAACATCAAAAACATCATAGAAGATGCGAGTGAACTCCGTTTTCGATGAACGCGAGCTTGTCACCAAGATGACCATAAGCTCCAAAACTCACAAAGAGAAGAACCAAACAAGAACCAATAATATAGTAAGAACAGGCAAGGGAGGTATGCCAACAAATAGAGGAGTGAAACCTCCAACTGAGAAGAACCGACATAACCTCCAACATC
>NW_021255853.1:0-965 GCF_002162155.2 Triticum dicoccoides | reverse complement strand
GCCTCATTCACGTTAAATAGGGCACCATCAAAATCCGTTGAGACGACGCCTTATGAACTGTGGTTTGGCAAGAAACCAAAGTTGTCGTTTCTTAAAGTTTGGGGCTGCGATGCTTATGTGAAGAAACTTCAACCAGATAAGCTCGAACCCAAATCGGAGAAATGTGTCTTCATAGGATACCCAAAAGAGACAATTGGGTACACCTTCTATCACAGATCTGAGGGCAAGATTTTCATTGCTAAATTCGGATCCTTTCTAGACAAGGAGTTTCTCTCGAAAGAAGTGAGTGGGAGGAAAGTAGAACTTGATGAGGTAACTGTACCTGTTCCCTTATTGGAAAGTAGTTCATCACAAGAACCGGTTCCTGTGACAACTACACCAATTAGTGACGAAGCTAATGATATTGATCATGAATCTTCAGATCAAGTTTCTACTGAACCTCGTAGGTCTACCAGAGTAAGATCCGCACCAAAGTGGTACGGTAATCCTGTTCTGAAAGTCATGTTACTTGACCATGGCGAACCTGCGAACTATGAGGAAGCGATGATGAGCCCAGATTCCGCAAAATGGCTTGAAGCCATGAAATTTGAGATAGGATCCATGTATGAGAACAAAGTATGGACTTTGGTTGACTTGCCCGACGATCGGCAAGCCATTGAGAATAAATGGATTTTCAAGAAGAAGACTGACGCTGATGGTAATATAACTATCTACAAAGCTCGACTTGTTGCAAAAGGTTTTCGACAAGTTCAAGGGGTTGACTACGATGAGACTTTCTCACCCGTAGCGATGCTTAAGTCTGTCCGAATCATGTTAGCAATTGCTGCATTTTTATGATTATGAAATTTGGCAAATGGATGTAAAAACTACATTCCTGAATGGATTTTTGGAAGAAGAGTTGTATATGATGCAACCGGAAGGTTTTGTCGATCCAAAAGGTGCTAACAAAGTGTGCAAGCTCCAGC
>NW_021255852.1:0-1332 GCF_002162155.2 Triticum dicoccoides | reverse complement strand
TAAAATAATTTTCAATGAACCTGAAATGCCCTTCTAAAATGCCCATCATTTTTGTCTTGGTTCAGAACCTCTGCCAAAAGTGGTGCACATTTTCCTAGGCCATCTTAGGGTTTTTGAATTAATTCATAAATATTTGAATTTGGGCATTTAAAATTATATAAAATATTTAAATGCTCAAATACCTCCAAACTAAAATGTTTCATGTTGGAAATAATCCAACTATGGGCCAGGAATAGTTTGGTGATTTTTGAACTAGCCTAGGTATTTTATTTAATTCAACAAAGTTGCAGAAGTATTAGAAAAACAGAAAACAGAAAAATATGTAAAGGGAGAAGCTTACCTGGGCTCCTCCCTGTGCGGCCCAGCCAGCTGGCTGGCCCAGCCAGCAGCCGGCCCAGCCCACCTCCCTCCTCTGTCGTCTTCGTCCCGACAGAGGGAGGGGAGTGTGGCCGGCGCGCGCGCGCGCCACCGCGCCACGCCACCTGCTCGCCTGCTTGCCTGCCCTCCCCTCCTCGCTCGACGCCCTGGACGACGCCACGCCTCTCCCCCTGCTCTCTCTCACTCTCCCCCGGCTCTCCTCTCCTCTCCCTCGCTCTCTCTCTCTCACGGCTGAACACCACCGTCGCCGCCGTTCGCCATAGCCATCGTCTCCGGCCACCCCTCGCTCCCCCGACTAGCTCAGAAGCTCCGCCTCGACTCCCTCTTCCTCCCCACCGCTCCACGGGTCCCCGGAAGCCCTGCATCGCCGCCACGTCGCCGTTCCCCTCTTCGGGCTCCGACCGTCATCGCCGTCGAATTCACCGTCACCAGCGCGTCCCCGAGCCCGCTAACCATCCCTGCAGCTCTGCGGTGAGCCCCCGGATCGTTTCCCCCTTCTTCCCTGGTCTCTTTCGACCTCTAGGCCCTAGCCCCATCTCGGCCGAGAGCTCCACGCCGCCGGCGATGTCGCCGTCGTGGCCACGGTCGCCGTAGTGCCCAACCAAGCACACCATCGTGCTCCCCACCTCACCAGGAGCACGCAGCACGCACCAACGCCTCCCCAAACCCCCTGCAACACTGATCCCGACCGCACCCGAACTCCGGCCGCCGCAGCCGAGCTCGCCGCCGTCAACTCCGGCCACCCCGAGCCCAACCACCACCACCAATAGCCGCGGCTCAACCTCAGCAACACGTAGATGCCTTCCGCCGTCCATTTGGTTGCCGGAATGGCAAAAAGCACTTTCGCCGCCGTCTCGGGCCTCGCCGGCGTCATGTCGCCGGTGGGGTTTGACTTGTCCGACCTGGGGTTTGACCCCCCAGGGTCACTGACGCGTGGGCCCTGTCGGCCAGGTG
>NW_021255851.1:0-538 GCF_002162155.2 Triticum dicoccoides | reverse complement strand
CAGAGGTTTTTGTGCTGCGCACAGTTCAGCAGCTTTTCTCATTAATCTTCAGCTTATTTGTACATCAACTGGAAAACAAAAAACCCTCAACGCCGCCGAGCCTACCGGACGTGCCATCCCACGTCGCCCGTCGTGCGCGAGGTGAGTGCTGGCCGAGTCCTACGCTGCATGCCATCCCATGCGCTCACAACGGCCGCACTAATCTAGCTAGCTACTAACTGAAAACAAAAACAGCTTTCTGTGTGTACATGCACACGAGTCAGAGCCGGTTATTCAGCTAACTGAAAGCAAAAAACTATCCTAACACGCAAAGGATTACAGGCTCAACAGTGGATTCATCTCTCTCTTATCTTCTTCTGTCTTCTTGATTATGCAGATTGGAGACGCAAAGTTTGTCAGCCGAGCGTCCAGCATGCGTCCCAAGGAGAGAGGCGGAGAGGGGGCACCCGGCCCCCAAGTGGAGACGCGCCTGCCGTGGCAGCGTCGAGGACGGGACGACACACAGGAGGCAACGACTACACGCTCCGTCGGAGGCCGC
>NW_021255850.1:0-389 GCF_002162155.2 Triticum dicoccoides | reverse complement strand
GGGTCTTCGAAAACCGTTTTCATGGAACATCGAAGGTGGCTTCGCGACGATGACCCATGGAGAAAACGCAAGGATCTGTTCGATGGTGAAAACGAACCCCGAAGACGCCTGCGTACGAGGAGCGGCGAGGAAATAGACGAGTTGTTGAAAAATTGGAAAGATTGCCCACTACCGGGAAAGAAGCAAAAGGCGCCAGAGCCGGGAAAGAAGCGAAAGGCGCCAGAGCCGCTGCTGAAGGTATGGAAAACGAGGTATGTTTTCTAAGACTTGCCGTACTGGAAGATCCACCGTGTGCCTCACAGCCTTGATGTCATGCATATCACGAAGAACGTGTGCGAGATTCTGCTTGGTACCCTGCTCGATATGCCACAGAGGACCAAAGGTGGGCC
>NW_021255849.1:0-584 GCF_002162155.2 Triticum dicoccoides | reverse complement strand
TAAGCAGAAGCGTTCAAGAGAACGGGGTTGAAGGAGTCGTACTCGTCGTGATCCAAATCACCGGAGATCCTAGTGCCGAACGGACGGCACCTCCGCGTTCAACACACGTACAGCCCGATGACGTCTCCCATGCCTTGATCCAGCAAGGAGAGAGGGAGAGGTTGGGGAAGACTCCATCCAGCAGCAACACGACGGTGTGGTGGTGATGGAGGAGCGTGGCAATCCTGCAGGGCTTCGCCAAGCACCGCGGGAGAGGAGGAGGACTTGGGAGAGGGGGAGGGCTGCGCCAGGGGCAAGGGTGCGGCTGCGCTCTCTCTCCCTTAATATATATGGGGGTAAGGGGGGTGGAGGAGGCGCCTTAGGGTTCCCTAGGGGAGGGGCGGCGGCCACAAGGGAAACCCTAGATGGGTTTGGGCGCCCCCACCCCTAGGAAACTTACCCCCCCCAAGCCGGGAAGGGGGGCTGCCCTAGGGGAGGCGCCCCCACCTCTCCTGGTTACGTGAGAGGGGCTGGGAGGGGCGCACCACCCCTTAGTGGGCTGGTTTACCCCTTCCCCTTTGGCCCATGAGGCCCTCCAACACTTG
>NW_021255848.1:0-891 GCF_002162155.2 Triticum dicoccoides | reverse complement strand
CCGAGAGGTTTCTGGTGGCTACAGAGGCTTGCGGCGGTGGAACTCCCGATCTTTCTTGATATTCGATGTTTTTAGGGTACGTAGGCTTATATAGGCGAAAGAAGTCTGTCGGGGGAGCCTCGAGGGGCCCACGAGAGGGTAGGGCGTGCCCCCTGTCTCGTGGCTTCCTCGATGACCCCCCGGCTTGCACTCCAAGTCTCCTGGATCATAATCTTCCCAAAAATCACGCTGCCGGAGGTTTCGTTCCGTTTGGACTCCGTTTGATATTCATTTTCTTCGAAATACTGAAACAGGTAATAAAACAACAATATGGGCTGGGCCTCCGGTTAGTAGGTTAGTCCCAAAAGTAATATAAAAGTGTATAATAAAGCCCATAATCATTCAAAACAGATAATATAATAGCATGAATGCTTCATAAATTATAGATACGTTGGAGACGTATCACATGTGCGTGCGCAAGCAGCAGGTGCAGCTCACCCGTGTCCTAGACGGGGCGGCACGCGGTCCAGCGGGCGCAAGGCCTAGGCTGTGAGGCCAACTCCACCGCACGAACCCAAACAGACGTCCGGTTTAACCGGATTCTGTCCGTTTGGGGTAGGAAAACGAACATGCATGTCCGCATGCGCTCGTCCCGCCATTGAGGCGCCCACCACGGCCGACCCAACCCAAAATATGTCCGGCTGTGTAATGCTTTAGACATTTCATCGAACACTTCAAGGGCGGCCATCGCCGGCGTCGATGAGGAGCACCGGCGTTGTCCGTTTCGGTCGCGCGCCCATGCCTGCGCCTCGCCCGCCAGTGAGCGCATGCTCTCGCCACACTGGCTCGGCCCCGCACCCGCCGTGTCGCGCCCGCCTCGCCGCCAGCCAGCCTGCCACGCCCCGCGCGCGC
>NW_021255847.1:0-1176 GCF_002162155.2 Triticum dicoccoides | reverse complement strand
CGCCCTGCACCCTCGTGGACAGGGTGTGGGCCCCCTTACGCTTATTCTTTCGCCAATGTTGTTTATTAATTCCAAAACGTGTCTCCGTCGATTTTCAGGTCATTCCGAGAACTTTTATTTCTGCACAAAAATAACACCATGGGAATTCTGCTGAAAACAACGTTAGTCCGGGTTAGTTCCATTCAAATCATGCAAGTTAGAATCCAAAACAAGAGCAAAAGTGTTTGGAAAAGTAGATACGTTGGAGACGTATCAGTCGCTTCCCGCTGCTTGGCCTGGCCAAATTTGACCTTTAGTACCGATTAGTGGCTCCAATCGGTACTAAAGGTCCATCCTATATAAGCAACGCTGACGAAAATTTCAGTTTCTTCTCCTCTTCCTCTGCTTCTTCAACCTTGTCGCGCCGTCGCCCGTCCCCGGCGCCTCCCCGGCCTATCGCCGCCCCCATCACGCGTGGCTACTGTCGCCGTCCCCATCGCCGCGCCCGTCCCCGTCATTACACGCCGCCCCCGGCCCGTCCCCGTCGCGCGCGTGCCGCCCCGGCCCGTCCCCGTCGCTGCCACCCGTCGTCGACCCCGTCGCCTCACATTGCCGGTTGTCACCCAGCTATAAGACAGTCCCTGCCGCGCCATGGCCGCCCTCACACACACACTCAGTACACACGACACACACACAGAGAAAATGTTAGATGATTAGATGAATTAGCTAGATATTAATGTCAAATGTTAGATGAATTTTATGAATTAGCTAGATATTAATGTAGTTATAAATGAATTAGATATATTAATGTTAGATATTAGCATGAATATATATAAACTTCAGGTTGTTATCAATTTGATGATATTGTTCAAAATGAATGCCCACGATAAACTCTATTGACAAATCTAACAACTCGCGATGAACACAAAGGCCAAGATAGCAAAAAATATTGACTCCATTACAATATTTTCTAAGGCATCAAATGTTAATAATAGATCATAACTCATAGGAATAACCAACCTGGTAAAGTTTATTCTAGCCGGTCTTCTAAATTTTCCTATCAGCAGTTTTCTTCAAATTAATAGAACTAGTTGAATTCTATATGAGATTTGAATTAGTAAGTTCTTAGTTGAATTAGTAAGAAAATTAGTAAGTGCTTAGTTGAATTAGTAAGAAAATAAATTATTTTTATTTATA
>NW_021255846.1:0-403 GCF_002162155.2 Triticum dicoccoides | reverse complement strand
CCTCCCTGTCTTAGCGTAACACGAGTTAAGGCGGACGTCGTCGCGGTAGCAATGATGGACGCCGAGACGAGTAGGTGACACCATCGCCTCGTTGTCTTAGCGTAACGCGAGTTGAGGCGGACGTCGTCGCGGTAGCGACGACGGACGCCGAGACGAGCAGGTGACACCAGCGCCATCCTGTCTTAGCGTAACGCGAGTCGAGGCGGACGTTGTCGTGGTAGTGACGACGGACACCGACACGAGCACGTGACACCATTGCCACCGTGTCTTAGGGTAACGCGAGTCGAGGTGGACGTCGTCGCGGTAGCGAAGACGGACGCCGAGACGAGCACGTGACACCAGTGCTATCCTGTCTTAGGGTAACGCGAGTTGAGGCGGACGTCGTCACGGTAGCGACGACGGA
>NW_021255845.1:0-389 GCF_002162155.2 Triticum dicoccoides | reverse complement strand
GTGTGACCGTTTTGGGCTGCGGCCAACTCTCAATAGCTTCAATCTTGGCTTTATCAACTTCAATTCCCTGTGGAGTAACACCATAGCCAAGAAAAGATACTCGGTCGGTGCAAAAGGTGCACTTCCCAAGGTTACCAAACAAACGTGCATCACGTAGAGCAATAAAAACAGCACGTGAATGTTCCAAATGTTCTTCCAAAGATCTGCTATAAATCAATATGTCATCAAAGTAAACTACCACAAATCGTCCAATGGAAGCACGTAAAACTTCGTTCATTAATCTCATGAAAGTACTAGGTGCATTAGTTAACCCAAAAGGCATGACCAACCACTCATATAATCCAAACTTAGTTTTAAATGCTGTTTTCCATTCATCTCCCAATTTCATA
>NW_021255844.1:0-604 GCF_002162155.2 Triticum dicoccoides | reverse complement strand
CCGATTCTGGCCCTTTTCTTGGACTATTACTCTGTTTTTGGGTCCAAGCTTGATTTCCACGATTTACGAACCCCGTGGTGCATTTACGTGTCGGTCAATGACACTCACAATTTTGGCCAATTTCTGGTGTGTTTTATGTACTATTACTCACCGTTTTGGCATCCCAGAGCGATTTCCATGATTTACAATCCCCATGGTGCGTTTGCGTCTCTGTCGTCAAAACTCACAGTTCTGGCCAATTCCGACGCAATTCATGGACTACTACTCATCATTTAGGGGTCCCGAAGCGATTCCATAGTGGTTGAACCCTAAGGTCCGTTTACGTGTATGTGATCAACACTCACAGTTTTGGCCGATGCTGGCCCATTTCATGGACTATTACTCACCGTTTTGGGGCCCCAAAGTGATTTCCACGGTTGTTTAACCCCATGGTGCGCTTACATGTCGATCATCAACAAGCGCACTTTGGGCCAATTTTGGACCATTTCTTGCATTATTACTTAGTTTTGGGGTGCCGGGGTGATTTCCACGATTGACGAACTCTGGAGTGCGTTTACGTGTCGGTCATAAACACTCACAATTTTGGCCAATTCTCGTCCGTTTC
>NW_021255843.1:0-1788 GCF_002162155.2 Triticum dicoccoides | reverse complement strand
AACCTAATAAATAAGATTATATATAAGATCGTACCATATAAATCCATTAAATTGATAAAACACTCATGCAAACCAAACATGACAGTATGTATACCACTTAATTGTTTTTGCACCAATGCAATTTTTAGCGCACAAGGGTGGCTGCCAGTTGACTGACGTTTGTTTATTACTCCCTCCGTTTCTTTCTAGTCTGCATATAAGATTTGGTCAAAGTCAAACTTTTTAAAGTTTGACTAACTTCATAGAAAAAAAATCAACATCTACCATACAAAAGTTATATGTTATGAAAATTAATTCGAGAATGCATCTAATAACATTGATTTCATAGTGTGAGTGTTGATATCTTTTCATATAAAGCTGGTTAAATTTTACAAAGTTTGACTTTGACCAGATCTTATATGAAGACCAAAAAGAAACGGAGGGAGTATAAAGCTATTCTTCTAAACATAGTAAGGAACTGTCCTTTGTTCGAGTATTAAATGGATGACATTTTTTAATGTTTACCTATCCATTGAAACAGTATGACCTTTTCCATTATATTCCTCTACACAACTACTCCCTCGGTTCCAAAATAGATGACTCAACTTTGTACTAATTCAACTAAGCACTTACTATAAATAAAAATAATTTATTTTCTTACTAATTCAACTAAGCACTTACTAATTTTCTTACTAATTCAACTAAGAACTTACTAATTCAAATCTCATATAGAATTCAACTAGTTCTATTAATTTGAAGAAAACTGCTGATAGGAAAATTTAGAAGACCGGCTAGAATAAACTTTACCAGGTTGGTTATTCCTATGAGTTATGATCTATTATTAACATTTGATGCCTTAGAAAATATTGTAATGGAGTCAATATTTTTTGCTATCTTGGCCTTTGTGTTCATCGCGAGTTGTTAGATTTGTCAATAGAGTTTATCGTGGGCATTCATTTTGAACAATATCATCAAATTGATAACAACCTGAAGTTTATATATATTCATGCTAATATCTAACATTAATATATCTAATTCATTTATAACTACATTAATATCTAGCTAATTCATAAAATTCATCTAACATTTGACATTAATATCTAGCTAATTCATCTAATCATCTAACATTTTCTCTGTGTGTGTGTCGTGTGTACTGAGTGTGTGTGTGAGGGCGG
The DNA here is from genome assembly GCF_002162155.2 of Triticum dicoccoides. Classification (NCBI taxonomy): domain Eukaryota; kingdom Viridiplantae; phylum Streptophyta; class Magnoliopsida; order Poales; family Poaceae; genus Triticum; species Triticum dicoccoides. The sequence continues at coordinate 634 of NW_021255843.1, read as the reverse complement.
CCATGGCGCGGCAGGGACTGTCTTATAGCTGGGTGACAACCGGCGATGTGAGGCGACGGGGTCGACGACGGGTGGCAGCGACGGGGACGGGCCGGGGCGGCACGCGCGCGACGGGGACGGGCCGGGGGCGGCGTGTAATGACGGGGACGGGCGCGGCGATGGGGACGGCGACAGTAGCCGCGCGTGATGGGGGTGGCGATAGGCCGGGGAGGCGCCGGGGACGGGCGACGGCGCGACAAGGTTGAAGAAGCAGAGGAAGAGGAGAAGAAACTGAAATTTTCGTCAGCGTTGCTTATATAGGATGGACCTTTAGTACCGATTGGAGCCACTAATCGGTACTAAAGGTCAAATTTGGCCAGGCCAAGCAGCGGGAAGCGACTGATACGTCTCCAACGTATCTACTTTTCCAAACACTTTTGCTCTTGTTTTGGATTCTAACTTGCATGATTTGAATGGAACTAACCCGGACTAACGTTGTTTTCAGCAGAATTCCCATGGTGTTATTTTTGTGCAGAAATAAAAGTTCTCGGAATGACCTGAAAATCGACGGAGACACGTTTTGGAATTAATAAACAACATTGGCGAAAGAATAAGCGTAAGGGGGCCCACACCCTGTCCACGAGGGTGCAGGGCG
>NW_021255842.1:0-1570 GCF_002162155.2 Triticum dicoccoides | reverse complement strand
CACCGAGACCTTGGAGAGAGGCATCACAAAAGACCTCGTACGGCTTGGTTTCATCAGGCGGAGTCAGAACTGGAGCAGTGATCAATTTCTCTTTCAAAGTGTTGAAAGCAATATCACACTCCGGAGACCAAACGTACTTGACGTGCTTCTGAAGAAGATTTGAGAGAGGCTTGGCGATCTTAGAAAAGTTTTCAACGAATCTTCTGCAATAGCTTGCGAGACCGAGGAAACTACGGAGTTGCTTCACGTTCTGAGGAGGTTCCCAATTCACAATTGCAGACACCTTCTCAGGATTCACGGAAATGCCCTTGGCAGAGATGATATGACCAAGATAAAGAACCTCATCGAGCCAAAATTCACACTTGGAGAACTTGGCGTAGAACTGATGTTCCCTGAGCTTGTCAAGAACCAAACGCAAGTGCTTGGCATGATCTTCCTTGTTCTTCGAGAAAACCAGAATGTCGTCGAGATAGACCAAAACGAATTCATTGGTGTAGGGGTTGAAGATGAAGTTCATCATGCGAGAGAACGTCGGAGGAGCATTGGCGAGGCCAAAAGACATGACGGTGTATTCATATGAACCAAAGCTTGTTCTGAACGCCGTCTTGGGAATATCTTGCTCACGAATACGAATCTGATGATAACCCATACGGAGATCAAGTTGGAGAATACTTGAGCACCCTTGAGTTGTTCGAACAGCTCATTGATGTTAGGAAGTGGGTATTTGTTCTTGATGGTCTTCTTGTTTACTGGACGGTAATCAACACAAAGTCGACTCGATCCATCCTTCTTCTTCACAAAAAGAACACCACAACCCCACGGAGAAGTACTAGGCCGGATGAGACCCAATCTTTCTTGCTCATCGAGTTGTTTCTTCAACTCCTTCAACTCTTTGGGGCCGAGCTTGTAAGGACGTTTGCACACAGGTTCCGTGCCAGGCTCAAGTTCAATAACGAATTCAACTGGCCGGTGCGGAGGCATTCCTGGGAGCTCTTCTGGAAAGACGTCTTGATACTCACAAACGACAGGAATTTGAGAGATGGCATCCAATTCACCCTTCTCATTGAGAGAAAACAACCGGATGGTATTATCCCGAGCGGAAAAGACAATGACCTCCTCAGACGAATGAGTCAGTTGAATCTGCCTGGCTGCACAATCAAGCTGAGCTTTATGCTTAGAGAGCTAGTCCATCCCGAGAATAAGATCGATATCTGAGTTGCCAAGAACCGTAGGAGAAGCCAAGAACTTGTAGTCACCCAGAGTGATAGAAACATCCGGAACGATGGAGTTAGCCTGCATGCGCTTATCGTGAGAGACAACTGCTAAAGGACTAGGCAAAATTTGCAAAGGCAACCCATGCTTAGATGAAAATGGTCTCGAGATGAAACAATGCGATGCACCCGTGTCAAAAAGAACATTTGCAGGAATATCATTAACAGGAAGGTTACCCATGATCACATCTGACGAGTCCTCTGCCTGAGCTGCATTCATCAAGTTGACCTTGGCGGACTTGGGGTTATGCTTGACCACAGCTGTACTTGCCGATCTGACAGGAGGAGGAGGAGGAAGA
>NW_021255841.1:0-7129 GCF_002162155.2 Triticum dicoccoides | reverse complement strand
TTGCATCACCCTTGTAAGGACCTAGCTATGATCTATGCGAATTATCAGAGGTGTGTGGCTTGATTTGTGTATAAATCTCTCTCAGATCCCCTTTGGTATTGAAGAGTATGAGCTATACAAGAGTATGATAAGCCATTACGGCAATATTCTGGAAAAGAAATTAGGTAGCGATGACAGCCACACCCCGGCTGTATTTGTATGGAATCCATTTACCCAGCAAGACCGTGAAAAGTAACAGTAACGGACTCCTAACGGTAATTAAGCGATCAAGGATTCGCGACGAAGCGCTGGTGAGGAGCGATCCTGATCGTTGGTTTCAGCAAAGCATTTTTCTGAACTTCTACGGTTATCTGAACTTCTCGACGCCTGACATTGCCCCCTTCTTGAGTTATGTCGATTCCTCACATCGTTGTTGCTGCCTCCCTCCACTCTTGGATAGTCGTTCTGAAGAACTCTAGGAATGAGTACTTGATAAAATCTGGATCTTCCCAGGTGGCCACCTCTTCTGACAGGTTTTGCCACTGGACCAACCACTGCACCATAGGCAAGTTGTTGCGTGGTATTTGTCTGACTTGAAGCACTGCTGTCGGACCAGTTTTGATGGTGCCGTCTGCATTAACCATGGGCAGCATGGGACTGGGAATTGTCTTGCTGCCAATGTGTTTCTTGAGCTGACTGACATGGAAACCTGGATGTATCTGCACTCCCTGGGGGAATTAGAGCTTATATGCTGAGTTTCCCACCTTTTGCATGATAAGAAAAGGGCCATAATACTTATTCTGAAGTTTTAAGGCACCTCTGAATCCAAATGCAGCCAGTCGATATGGAGCCATTTTCAAGTATACCATATCTCCCACTGAGAAGATTATTTCCACTCTCTTAAGATCTGCATATCTCTTCATTCTGTGTTGAGCTTTGCACAAATTCTCCTTCAAATGTTCCAGCATCTGCTGTTTGGAGGAGAGAAAATCCTGTGCTTCCTCATCCTCAGGGCCAGGAATTGCAAGCTCTGAGATTAGGGGTGGAGGAAATCCATACAAGGCCTGAAAGGGAGACATTTTAAGAGTGGTGTGATAGGTAGAATTGTACCAATACTCAGCTAATGAAAGCCAGGCCAACCACTTGTTAGGCTGATCAGTAGCCATGCATCTCAAGTATGTCTCCAAGCATTGATTCACCCTCTCTGTCTGTCCATCAGTCTGGGGGTGGTATGTTGTACTGTACCTCAGCTCCACTTTTAAAGCAGTAAATATATCCTTCCACAATTTACTGGTAAAAATCATGTCTCTGTTAGATATAATTAGCTTTGGAGGTCCATGCAACTTGACAATGTTGTCCACAAAATCTTGAGCCACAGATAAAACTGAATAAGGATGAGACAGAGGAATAAAGTGACTGTATTTTGTAAACCTATCCACCACTACCATAATCACATCTTTGCCATTGGATTTAGGCAGGCATTCCACAAAGTCCATTGTTATGTGTTGCCAGGCCATGTCTGCTACAGGCAGGGGATCAAGCAACCCTGGTTGTAAGCAGGTTTCATGCTTTGCTCTTTGGCATATGGGACAAGCAGCAATGAAATTTTCCACATCAGCTTTCAGCCCAGGCCAATAAAAAATGCCTTTAACTCTGTGATAAGTAGCCCTTATTCCTAAGTGTCCACCCACAGGGGAATTGTGTAGAGCTGTTATTAGCTTGTTTCTAAGTTCCACTGACTTGCCCACTAATAACTTTCCTTTGTACCTTATGACCCCAGCATGTATTGTGTAGTCAGAATTTGTGCTCTGTTTTTGTACCAATAACTGTTCCATCGGGTTCCTTGTGTGTTGATCATGTTGATAACTAGCTATTAGTTCCTCAACCCAAGTAGGAGTGACAGCAGAAATAGCAAAACACTTAGGAATGAGCCTTGAAAGTGCATCAACCACTATGTTTTCCACCCCCTTTTTATATTGTATTGTAAAGTTGAACTCTAGCAACTTCATCATGAGTTTATGTTGCACCCCTTCAGTGATTTTCTGATCTATAATGAACTTCAAGGACTGCTGATCAGTTTTAATCACCACTTCCTTGCCTAGCAAATAATGCCTCCACCTTTTAAGTGCTTCCAGGATAGCCAGTGCTTCTTTCTCATAAGTGGAAAGTGTTGCATTTCTAGGGCAAAGGGCTGAGCTGTACCAAATATTGGTTGGCCATCTTGCATTAGTATAGCTCCAATTCCTTTTCCTGAGGCATCAGTTTCTAACACAAATGGTTTACTGAAATTGGGAAGTGCCAATACTGGTGTTGTAGTAAGTGCTTGTTTCAGTTGAGCAAAAGCTTGATCATGCACCCGTGTCCACTAGAATTGGCCTTTTTAGTAAATCATGCAGTGGTCTGCAAATTAGACCATACCCTTTGATGAACCTCCTATAATACCCAACTAGGCCTAGGAAACTTCTCACTTTAGTAACTGTGTCAGGAGTGGGCCACTCAGCAATAGCAGCAATTTTTTGAGGGTCAGTTGCAACTCCTTTTTCTGAAATGACATGCCCCATATATTCAACTTGTTGCACTGCAAACACACACTTGGAGAGCTTTGCAAAAAGCTTGTTTTCTCTCAACACCTCCATTACTATCTTAATGTGCTCTAAGTGTTCCTTGAGGTTCCTGCTGTAAATGAGAATGTCATCAAAGAAAACTAACACAAATTTCCTCAGATAAGGCCCAAAGATAGTGTTCATCAGTTCCTGGAAGGTGCCAGGTGCATTAGACAACCCAAAAGGCATCACCAGATATTTAAAGTGGCCTAAAAAAGTTCTGAAAGCTGTTTTGTGTATGTCTTCTGGATGCATTCTAATTTGGTGATAACCAGATCTCAGGTCCAATTTAGAGAAATATTTAGCTCCATGTAGCTCATCCAACAAGTCCTCAATGACTGGAATAGGAAATTTGTTTTTAGTTGTCAAGGAGTTCAACTTCCTGAAGTCTGTACATAATCTCATGGAGTTGTCCTTCTTTTTGACCAACAATACTGGAGCAGCATATGGACTCTGACTGTGCCTAATCACGTGTGCTGCCAACAGCTTCTTGATCTGCTCCTCCATTTCCTTCTTTTGGTGTTGGGGCACTCTGTAAGGCCTCATATGGGGAGGGTTAGCACCAGGTACCAATGGAATTTTGTGGTCTAAAGCTCCGTGAGGAGGAAGTGTAGTAGGTTCCTCAAATAAGTCAGCATATTCCATTACTAACTTCTGTATTTGAGGGGGTGTTTTAGTTCATTCAGGTGCTTCCATTAAAACATTGTGCACTTGCAAAAGGAAAACCTCTGCTCCTTTTTCCATTTGCTTCTGCACTCTCTCCACTGGTACTTCCTTGGTTGTTTCAGGATTTGTGTAAATGGCAGTAGTCACAGTTTTCTCGCCCTGTTGTGTAAAACTAAAGTTCTGTTTGGGAATATCAAAGGAAACTGGACTTACTTCAGTAAACCAGTCATATCCCAATATAACATCATGACTGGGCAGATCTAATGTTCTGAAATTGTGAGACAACTTGATTTTTGCTATTTGAAACTCACAATTTGGTATGACAGTAGTAGACATTAATTTTCCTCCTCCACCCACTTCAATAGCTTTAGGTTTTACTGGAATCATGTTGCAATTGAGCTTAGCTGCAAACTGTGCATAAAGAAGTTGTACTGCCTGAGTCTAGTAGAGCCACTGCTCTCTTCCCATTGATGTGTATCATAATTGTTGGGGTGGGAACTACCAATCTTTGCCCCATAGCATGAGCTGAAACAAACATAACTTGTTCTTCTTGTTCTACTGCTTCCATTTGTTCTTGTTGTATTGCATCTTCCAATTCTTCTTGTTGTTGGTCCTCACCCTCTTGTTGCAACAAGTGCACATTAGGGATTAATTTACATTTTTGGCCATGCATCCATTTGTCCCCACATCTCCAACACTCTCCCACTCTTCTTATCTTCTGGGAATTGTTAACAGGTATCTCTGCTTGCCTTACTGGCAGTTGTATTGGTAGGACAGGAGTGCTCTGCTTCCCTGGAGTAGACCAATTGTTTTTCTGATAGAAATTGGTATAGGCTGCCCCTGTTTTCTTAGGTGCTGTGGGCACATGAGGGTGACAAGGCTCTATATCCTTAGCTAAGCAATAAGCATCTGTAAGAGTTTGAGGACGAAGTGGCCTCAACTGATACTTGATCCCATCCCTTAAGCCATTTACATAGCATCTCACAAACCAGATTTCTCCCAGCTCAGGGTTTTCCTCTTGAACATCAGCCATTAAATCTTCAAACATTTTGGTGTATTCAGATACTGTACTCTACAACTGCTTAACTGAATTGAATTTCTCAGTTAGATCATATGAACCATTGTCAGAGAACCTTTTGAGCACCTCAACTCCAAACTGCTTCCATGTCAACTGCTTTTTAAGTAACCCAGACCTTCTCAACCACACAACTGCATCTCCTATTACATACATTTGGGCCAGGGATATCTTGTACTCCTCCGGAGCTCCTGGCAATTGAAAATACTTATTGCACTGTCTCAGCCAGCCTACATGATCTTCACATGAGAATCTTGGAAAATCCAGCTTAGGACCTTTTGTTAGTGACTTCATGAATTGTGCCTGCATGTCTTGTTCATAAGTTCTGCAGTAGTCTTGCCATAGTTGCCTATCTCTGTTGTTCTGATAGTACAGATTAAAAGCAGGTGTATGCATCTGATCTCTAGTAGTCAAGGGAGTTCCTACATTTGGTATTGTGTCAGTTCTGATAGGGTGCGCATATCCTAGGGGTGCCTGAACTCGGTTTGTTCTAATAGGAGGTAAGTTCTGCATTTGTTCTTCAATTTGTTTGGCTTTATCCTTCTCAAGCTCCAATTTTTTCCTGAGTTGTTCTGTTCTGTCCACCTAACTCTGCATCTCTTCCTGCTGTAATGTTGGGGTTTTTGGGATCTGACTAGAGCTAGATGGTCTCTCCTATTGCGTGTGGGAAGCTATGGTTTTCACCAATGTCTGCAAGACTGAACTCATCGCTGACAGCTGCTTACTGAGATCCAACACCACTTGCTCCATGTTACCCACATGCTTTGAGATTTCCCCTTGTTTGCCACTCATCGACTGCATTTCCTCCTGCAACTTGGTCATTTCCGAACGCAGTTGTGTGCTCTCCTGCTGTAAACCTCCTAAATCATCCCGAAGGCCCAGCACCTCTTGCAAATCTGCTTCATCGATAGCTTTAGTTCGCCCCATCACCTTGATCAGAGAGTCGGGTGAGGAATTTTACCACTGGATCTTCCCAGCAACCCTGCCCTTGCCTCTGATCCTGCCGCCGCCACGATCCACGCTGCCGTAGCACACGGATCTGTGCTAGAGCTCGGAATTTTACCAATCGAGCAGTTTACCCGATCAACCGACTCTGCTCGACAAATCTGTGCTCGAATTTCACCGCCGCCAACTCCCGCAACCCCGCCGCCACGCGCCCGCGGGCACTGCCGCCGATTGTGAAGAAGGGTGCGAGAAAAGGGTGGGGAATCCCGATCGATTTTTTTCTCAATTCACCTCTCTGCCAAGGATCGACTGCTCTGAATACCACTTTGTAAGGATCTAACTATGATCTATGCGAATTATCAGAGGTGTGTGGCTTGATTTGTGTATAAATCTCTCTCGGATCCCCTTTGGTATTGAAGAGTATGAGCTATACGAGAGTATGATAAGCCATTACGGCAATATTCTGGAAAAGAAATTAGGTAGCGATGACAGCCACACCCCGGCTATATTTATAGGGAATCCATTTACCCGGAAAGACCGTGAAAAGTAACAGTAACGGACTCCTAACGGTAATTAAGCGATCAACAGTTCGCGATGAAGCACTGGTGAGGAGCGATCCTGATCGTTGGTTTCAGCGAAGTGTTTTTCTGAACTTCTACAGTTATCTGAACTTGTCGATGCCTAACAACCCTTTCCTCTTCAAGGAAAACCAACGCAAGCTCAAGACATAGCAAGAAGGATTTCTGGCGCCGTTGCCGGGGAGGTCTTTGCTTAAGTCAAGACATATCAAGTACCCATCACAAACTCATCTTCCTCGCATTTACATTATTTGCCATTTGCCTCTCGTTCTCTCCCCCACTTCACCCTTGCCGTTTTATTTGCCCTCTCTTTTCCAATCTCCTCCTCTCTCTCTCTCGCTTGCCCTTTTCTGTTTGCTCGTGTGTTAGATCTTTTACCTTGTCGTTATGGCTAGTCCTCCTATCCTTGTTATCAGTCCCGAACATGAAATTCTTAATTTTAAGCAAAGGGAGGGAGAAAATTTAAAAGATGCTTGGCATAGAATTTGCAATGCTCAAAATAAATCCACTAGGAAGCTTTCTACTTCCGTTCTTCTTCGCAATTTTTATGTAGGCATTACCCCTTGGAATAGATGTGTTCTTGATACCTTTGCCGGAGGGGATTTATTGAGTAGCCATACGTTTGATGCTTATAATGCTATGTTAGATTTGTTTGGCCCACCACCTCTTTTGGTTAATGGAACGGTTTTAATCTTCGAACATGTGATGCAACGGCTTGATATTATTGAAAATAAAATGGCCACTGTTGAGTTGATTGAAAATTTGGATAAAAAGATCCATAATCACATTACCCAATATGGATCTAGGGTTGGAGTTACTTTGAAAAATCTTAAAGAGAAAGAACCTATAGTTAATGAAAAAATAGATCTAGATTCTGAAAGAATCGGTAAACTTGAGGATATCATTACCAACTTAGGTTCCGCGTTTTCTTCCATGAAAAACACTCCAAAACCCCCTACCAAAACTGCCAAGTTTATTTATGTTCCTAAAAATAAGGGGGAATCTTCTAGTAAAGGAGACGCGGATCTCAAATCCATAAGTGTTCATCCCAATTGTCTCTCTATCGTTAAGGAACCTTTTGCTACAAACGAATTTCTTGAATTTTTGCCTAAAGGTTTAATCATTGCTAAAAAGGGAGAAACCACTAAAGATTATAAGTGCTCTATTGAGGAGTTGAGTGCCAAAGATGGCACTACTTAGATCTATCTTCGCTTTTATGCCTAGCTAGGAGCGTTAAAATATAGCGCTAGTTGGGAGGCAACCCAATTTTCTTTGTTTTTTTT
>NW_021255840.1:0-399 GCF_002162155.2 Triticum dicoccoides | reverse complement strand
AGGAACAAAAACAAAAAACACAAAGAAAATTGGGTTGCCTCCCAACTAGCGCTATCGTTTAACGCCCCTAGCTAGGCATAAAAGCGAAGATAGATCTAAGTAGTGACATCTTTGGCACTTGATTCATAAGTAGATCGCATGATAGTTTCATAAGGTCATTTGACTTTATTTCTTGGAAAGTGCTCCATGCCTTTCTTTAATGGAAATTGGAATCTAATATTCCCTTCCTTCATATCAATAATCGCGCCAATCGTTCTAAGGAAAGGTCTACCAAGTATAATAGGGCAAGAAAGATTGCAATCTATATCAAGAACGATAAAATCTACGGGCACCAAATTTCTATTTGCAACAATGATAACATCATTGATCCTTCCCATTGGCTTTTTAATGGTGGAATCC
>NW_021255839.1:0-1133 GCF_002162155.2 Triticum dicoccoides | reverse complement strand
AGTGTCAAACCGGGCCACGAGAATTTTCCTCCTCTAATACTAGTGGGGGATGACGGCGAGACCCCGTGGCGGCTAGGAGATTGTTGCATTGGGTGGGTCCTGTTGTGGCCAAAGAGTCTGCTTCGTCTGGAGGCGGCCGAGAGCACACCCACGAGCACGCAGCCTCAGCAAGGTATGAACATCAACACCCCACCTACCCAATTAGCGTCGGGTGTCGGGTTGGGTGATAGAGGACGCGGTAAGGAGGAGGCTCCATTAGTCGCTGATGACGTTGCCATGGATGAGGATGAGGATGACGATGGCGCTGAACAGTATGTCTATACTAGCGCCTCCTCAGGGTTTGAGCGTCATGAGTCAGTGCCTGAATTGCCGTCTCAACATATTATGGACAACCTTCCGGTAGTAAAGAAGTCTAGGAAGAGAGCGAGGAAAGGCAAAAAAGCTGATTCTATGATCCAACCACCTCAGCAGCCTCGGCTTCAGGACCGTATAGATATCCCCGATGCGGATAAATGGCATATCCCCGGTCAACCAATCCTACCTACAACAGCACGACGGTCTAGATTCCGCGATCTAAGGAGACTTCATGATGATGTGCTGCGGGTAGAGAAGGGCCTCATCGCCTCGAAAGATCCAGGATACCCACTCTACGTGGTTAACGTTCTGCGGCAAATGTCGTATGTCGACTGCTTCCCCGCGGATAAGTTCTTCCTCCGATTCGATTACATATTCGACATGCTTCACGTGAAGAAGCTGGATTTTACGTTTGTCCGCCTTCATGCCTTGCACATGAACTACATCATCGGGGTTGAGCAGATACCTCATATCTGTGTCACTGACCCGTACTACATGCACAAGGGCTTCTTGGGAGTCTGCGCAAAGCACGGTGAATACGCAAGAGATTACATCGTCAGTTTCATGCTCACCAATAAGGACAAGGAGGCGATTCTCGTGCCTTATCATCTCGTGTAAGTCATCCGCGCTGCTATCCTTCCTTCGATTTCAATCATTCATTTGCACGGTGGAGGCTAATTAATTTGAGGTGTACTTATTTTGTGCTGCGGCGGGCGCGCCGTCCTCATCATCCTCTATCCCCGATTCTCCCACGCTCTTTACTTGGACTCGTCGAAGAA
>NW_021255838.1:0-707 GCF_002162155.2 Triticum dicoccoides | reverse complement strand
CTAACTTTACCCATTAAGATAATGAGGGTGCTTCTATTTGTTAGTGTATGTTTCATCAACTAGTCCCACTATTACAGTAATCTCACTCTCTCAATATATGTGCCAACAAGGATGCTCGATTTTGGTGGAACTGCACCAAAACTTTGGGTGCTTCATTGCCTCGACAGCTTCCGTCCCTTCCTGTCAGTCGCTAATCTCCGCTTGCTTTCTTCCTTTGCTGTCAGTCGCTTGGCTTATCTCGGCTTCCTGTCAAAGTAAATAGTAATTGATATGCTACCTCACACAGGTTGGTACTGGTCTTTATCCTGATTATTGTGTCTGTCATATGTATTGGAAATTTGGTATTGTGCTACTGTTTGCCGATTTCATAAAGGAGTAATTTGGAGCCTGAACTTGCAGGCAAATCATTACATCGGGTGATTTCAGTAGAACTGCACAAAATGATCAGATGGACAGGTACTTATGCTGCTGCTATGTACTCCAAAGTTCACTCAGACAAGCATCGATGTTGACAAGAAGTGCCTATATTCATTCGAGTATCAACCGGTGTCAACCAATTGTCATACTCCAAGTATTAGGAGAGTGAACGCCAAAAATATTGCTTGGTGCATGGCCCAGAAAAACGCAGTCCAGTCTTTGGTCCCAACTTGTGCCTTTTGGTTATCGGCACATATGGTAGCGAACTATATGGCATGGAGTCTAAAGAT
>NW_021255837.1:0-743 GCF_002162155.2 Triticum dicoccoides | reverse complement strand
AAGAAGCAACCTTGTCTATCCCACCATGGCCATCGCCCACGAAGGACTTGCCTCACTAGCGGTAGATCTTCACGAAGTAGGCGATCTCCTTGCCCTTACAAACTCCTTGGTTCAACTCCACAATCTTGTCGGAGGCTCCCAAGTGACACCTAGCCAATCTAGGAGACACCACTCTCCAAGAAGTAACAAATGGTGTGTAGGTAATGAACTCCTTGCTCTTGTGCTTCAAATGATAGTCTCCCCAACACTCAACTCTCTCTCATAGGATTTGGATTTTGTGGAAAGAAGATTTGAGTGGAAAGCAACTTGGGGAAGGCTAGAGATCAAGATTCATATGGTAGGAATGGAATATCTTGGTCTCAACACATGAGTAGGTGGTTCTCTCTCAGAACATATGAGTTGGAATTGTGTATGTGTTTTGATGGCTCTCTCCACGAATGAAGAGGAGGTGGAGGGGTATATATAGCCTCCACACAAAATCCAACCATTACACACAGTTTTCCAATCTCGGTGGGACCGAATCAACAAACTCGGTCGAACCGAAAACGTAAACCTAGTGACCCTTAGAGATTTTCGGTGGGACTGACATGCAACTCGGTAGGACCGATATGGTTAGGGTTTGGGCATAACGTAATCTCGGTGAGACCGATTACACAAACTCGGTGAGACCGAGTTTGGTAATAAGCTAACCAGAGAGTTGGTCAGGTAAACTCGGTGGGACCGATTTGCTCTTTCTATGAGAC
>NW_021255836.1:0-1046 GCF_002162155.2 Triticum dicoccoides | reverse complement strand
ACAAATAGATTCCGGGTTAGTTACCAGTCTCCAACACTGTTTTGCAAGAAGTGCCAAATTGAAAGAGTATAGGTCCCTAAAGCCCATGCCACCTTCACATTTTGGTATACATAATTTCCACCACAAAACCAGTGCATCTTTTTATTCTCCTCATCATCTCCCCACCAAAATTGAGCAATAACATATGTTATATCCTTGCACACTCCCTTTGGCAGACAGAACACAGACATGGCAAAAACTGGGATAGATTGAGCAACAGCCTTTAGCAAAATTTCTTTACCTCCCGTGGACAATTGTTTCTCCATCCAACCTTTTAATAGCTTTTTAATTTTCTCACATAAATGCTTAAAGCAATCACTCCTGTCAGCCCCTACCATAGCAGGTAGTCCAAGATACTTATCTGAGAGGGCTTGATTGTTGATATTTAACTGTTGACAAATTTCATCTCTGGATTGCTCACTTGTATTTGGACAAAAAAAGACACTCGATTTTGTTCAAAAACAGTGTGTACTTCGATGGCCCCGCGAGTTCCAAGGAAAATGAGAATCCTCACTTGCACAAAGTATTATCTATCTTCCATTTTCTGGAACGGGTGTTTATCCAAATTCATATTGGATATTGGATACATTTCTCAGTTTAATTTTCTCTGAGACGTAACAATGTTTCTAGAAGAGAAACAGTTTGTCCCAGAATCTAATTGGACGCCTGCATCCTGCATTATCATGCACGATCTGCTACTGCTAACTGCTGCGTATGTATCCATGCATTAGATAGCCCAATAGAAAATAAGAGATGCATCATGGTTCCATGGCGCCGCGTATGTACCTGCAACCGTTGTTTAATCTTTACCTAATATTAAAGGGCAGAGCCTTTCATAGTTCTCCATACGTCATCCGTTCATATCCGTTGATTTTATGTTATCACAAATATGGACGGCTGAGATTAAAATATAGATCTGCTACCTGTGGTCTGTCCTAAAAAAATCGTACCTACTGCTACAATCATGGCTCGTAGGTCGGCTAGGCTCTGTGTCTTTCTCTGATTCA
>NW_021255835.1:0-2582 GCF_002162155.2 Triticum dicoccoides | reverse complement strand
AAATTTGACCCGTTTCCAACTGAATCGACGAACATTTGTCTTTTTCACCAGAGGTGGATCAAAACTTGTTTCACCCAACCATTTTGTCAATTGTGCATTATATATGGCCTAGTATTTTATAAAATTGATTTGGTCCATTTTTGCAACAATTATTTGGTAGTTCCTTCACAAAAAAAACTCCTTTGGGCACTCGGAAAATGTAAAATGAATTTTCCGTGCAAAGAAAATGAAAACTTCCTTAGGCAACATTGTTTGGAATTCCAAGATGTACCCTTGTGCACAATATAAGATCATTTGAACAAACTATGCCATGAATGTGGCCATAAGATTGATCATTTGGCTTGAAAGCCATGAATCTTCACGCATGATAGCTCATTTCTGAGAACACTTTTTTAAAATAATTACCGTATTAAAGGTTTATTATTTTTCCTGGAAACTTTGTCACATATAATGACACAATGCGAAGGTTTCCCAATTTTTTGATTTTTTTTGATTTTTTTATGCCCGTTTCAAAATGCGGTCAAAACGGCGGGCTTGACCGTTCCTAGCTAGTGGTTGAATCTTGGAAAACTTTTGGTGTTTCTATGATAAAATAGATACTTATGTACCTAGAAATGATTTTTTGGAAAAAATAAAGAGTAAACTATGAGGCAGCTGCAGTTCAAATTTGACCCGTTTCAACTAAATCGACGATAATTTGTCTTTTTCACCAGAGGTGGATCAAAACTTGTTTCACCCAACCATTTTGTCAATTGTGCATTATATATGGCCTAGTATTTTATAAAATTTATTTGGTCCATTTTTGCAACAATTATTTGGTAGTTCCTTCACAAAAAAAACCTCCTTTTGGGCACTCGGAAAATGAAAAATGAATTTTCCGTGCAAAGAAAATGAAAACTTCCTTAGGTAACATTGTTTGGAATTCCAAGATGTACCCTTGTGCACAATATGAGATCATTTGAACAAACTATGCCATGAATGTGGCCATAAGATTGATCATTTGGCTTGAAAGCCATGAATCTTCACGCATGATAGCTCATTTCTGAGAACACTTTTTTAAAATAATTACCGTATTACAAGTTTATTATTTTTCCTGGAAACTTGGTCACATATAATGACACAATGCGAAGGTTTTCCAATTTTTTGATATTTTTTGAATTTTTTATGCCCGTTTCAAAATGCGGTCAAAACGGCGGGCTTGACCATTCCTAGCTAGTGGTTGAATCTTGGAATTTTTTTGGTGTTTCTATGATAAAATAGATACTTATGTACCTAGAAATGATTTTTGGAAAAAATAAAGAGCAAACTATGAGGCAGTTGCAGTTGAAATTTGACCCGTTTCCAACTGAATCGACGAACATTTGTCTTTTTCACCAGAGGTGGATCAAAACTTGTTTCACCCAACCATTTTGTCAATTGTGCATTATATATGGCCTAGTATTTTATAAAATTGATTTGGTCCATTTTTGCAACAATTATTTGGTAGTTCCTTCACAAAAAAAACTCCTTTGGGCACTCGGAAAATGTAAAATGAATTTTCCGTGCAAAGAAAATGAAAACTTCCTTAGGCAACATTGTTTGGAATTCCAAGATGTACCCTTGTGCACAATATAAGATCATTTGAACAAACTATGCCATGAATGTGGCCATAAGATTGATCATTTGGCTTGAAAGCCATGAATCTTCACGCATGATAGCTCATTTCTGAGAACACTTTTTTAAAATAATTACCGTATTAAAGGTTTATTATTTTTCCTGGAAACTTTGTCACATATAATGACACAATGCGAAGGTTTCCCAATTTTTTGATTTTTTTTGATTTTTTTATGCCCGTTTCAAAATGCGGTCAAAACGGCGGGCTTGACCGTTCCTAGCTAGTGGTTGAATCTTGGAAAACTTTTGGTGTTTCTATGATAAAATAGATACTTATGTACCTAGAAATGATTTTTTGGAAAAAATAAAGAGTAAACTATGAGGCAGCTGCAGTTCAAATTTGACCCGTTTCAACTAAATCGACGATAATTTGTCTTTTTCACCAGAGGTGGATCAAAACTTGTTTCACCCAACCATTTTGTCAATTGTGCATTATATATGGCCTAGTATTTTATAAAATTTATTTGGTCCATTTTTGCAACAATTATTTGGTAGTTCCTTCACAAAAAAAACCTCCTTTTGGGCACTCGGAAAATGAAAAATGAATTTTCCGTGCAAAGAAAATGAAAACTTCCTTAGGTAACATTGTTTGGAATTCCAAGATGTACCCTTGTGCACAATATGAGATCATTTGAACAAACTATGCCATGAATGTGGCCATAAGATTGATCATTTGGCTTGAAAGCCATGAATCTTCACGCATGATAGCTCATTTCTGAGAACACTTTTTTAAAATAATTACCGTATTACAAGTTTATTATTTTTCCTGGAAACTTGGTCACATATAATGACACAATGCGAAGGTTTTCCAATTTTTTGATATTTTTTGAATTTTTTATGCCCGTTTCAAAATGCGGTCAAAACGGCGGGCTTGACCATTCCTAGCTAGTGGTTGAATCTTGGAATTTTTTTGGTGTTTCTATGATAAA
>NW_021255834.1:0-1213 GCF_002162155.2 Triticum dicoccoides | reverse complement strand
AAAGAACATAAATGATACTTGCAGCAGATGTATGATTCCAAAAATGCCAGTGTTACTGTGAACATCCTTGAAAGCAGGGATCGATTTGATTTGGCCAAATTCATTTACGAGGGAATTTGCACAAAGTATACCATACTTCAGGCACTAAGATTATTACTAATGCAAATACGAAATATTTTCTAGTGCTATCATGATCTGAATAATCAAAAATTTGAAGCACATGGTCCTGACACTGCACTATTAGTAACCACAAAGCATGTAATGGTTGCCATAAAATGGAATTGACTAAAAGTTGAACCACATATATAGTATTTCGCAATTTTCATCACTGTATGCTTACTTAGGCATGAATGCAAGCCTTTGCCGGGTCTTCCCCAGGAAAACACAACACCACCACCTAGAAGGGCCTGAAACGACATTAGTAGAAGTGTTTTATTTATTATGAACCTGAAGAATAGATGCAGTAGCAAATATTTTTCTTTCAGCCATCCCCTGGGGAGCTCGAATGCTAGAGCAACATCTGTGTTCTTTTTCCAAGAAGACACCAAAGTAAGAACAAAGTAGACGCCGAAAGATATCGCACAAATGATGTTAGAATAAATCCAAAGCATACCATTGATCATCCGAGAATCAAGCAATCACACGAACCCGACATTGAGATTTGTTAACAAGGTTCATTGATATGGCTACATCCTCGGGCCTGACTATAGGCGCTCCTTCCCGTGACACCGTCACAATACCGCACCCTGGCCGCCCGGGCGCCGGCACACGCCGCCGGCTCCCCCGCGTGCCCGTGCTATTATGTTGGCATAGGTTACACCGTGTGTCTACCCCCGCTATATATGAGAGGCCTAGGATACAAGTGTCCTATTTGGACACGACTCCACATACTATGTAAACACAATACAACTCATAGTCCAACTGTAACCTACCTTGTACACTATATTCGACACAACTTCAACAAACTCCACCTTGGCGAATATTCTCCACCACCTTGAATTCGTCAATGCGTCAAACTTTCATGTACATTGGACTTGAGCTTATCACATGAGTACCGCTGCTACTCCAAATACTCCATATGACTCTACCTGCAACTTGTAGTCTCTTCTTTTCTTGACCACAGTCAACGCTTGAGCAAACTTAAGTTCCTCATTACTCTACTTTGTGCTCCCAACTTCCGGAGTATCTGTCAACACCATCACACACCGATCAC
>NW_021255833.1:0-1851 GCF_002162155.2 Triticum dicoccoides | reverse complement strand
CATCGATGTAACTCTTTACGGCGAACTCTTTTATCACCTCCATAATCGAGAAACATATCCTTATTCTACTAAGGATAATTTTGACCAATGTCCAGTGATCTACTCCTAGATCACTATTGTACTCCCTTGCCAAACCAGGGCAGAGTATACAATAGGTCTGGTCCATAGCATGGCATACTTTTATAGAACCTATGACTGATGCATAGGGAATGACTTTCATTCTCTTTCTATTTTCTGCCGTGGTCGGGCTTTGAGTCTTACTCAATTTCACACCTTGCAGCACAGGCAAGAACTCTTTCTTTGACTGTTCCATTTTGAACTATTTCAAAATCTTGTCAAGGTATGTACTCATTGAAAATCTTATCAAGCGTCTTGATCTATCTCAATAGATCTTGATGCTTAATATGTTAGCAGCTTCACTGAGGTCTTTCTTTGAAAAACCTTTTATTCAAGTATCCTTTTATGCTATCCAGAAATTCTATATCATTTCCAATCAACAATATGTCGTCCACATATAATATCAGAAATGCTATAGAGCTCCCACTCACTTTTTTGTAAATACAGGCCTTTCCAAAAGTCTATATAAAACCATATGCTTTGGTCAACTCATCAAAACATATATTCCAACTCCGAGATGCTTGCACCAGTCCATTGATGGATCGCTGGAGCTTGCACATTTTGTTAGCACCTTTAGGATTTACAAAACCTTCTGGTTGCATCATATACAACTCTTCTTTAATAAATCCATTAAAGAATGCAGTTTTGACATCCATTTGCCAGATTTCATAAAATGTGGCAATTGCTAACATAATTCAGACAGACTTAAGCTTCGATACGAGTGAGAAAATCTCATCGTATTCAATACCTTGAACTTGTCGAAAACCTTTTGCAACAAGTCGAGCTTAGTAGATAGTAACACTACTATCAGTGTCCGTCTTCCTCTTGAAGATCCATTTATTTAACATGGCTTGCTGATCATCGAGCAAGTCAATCAAAGTCCATACTTAGTTCTCATACATGGATCATATCTCAGATTTTATGGCCTCAAGCCATTTCGCGGAATCTGGGCTCATCATCGCTTCCTCATAGTTCGTAAGTTTATCATGGTCTAGTAACATGACTTCCAGAACAGGATTACCGTACCACTCTGGTGCGGATCTTACTCTGGAAGACCTACGAGGTTTTGTAGTAACTTGATCTGAAGTTTCATGATCATCATCATTAGCTTCCTCACTAATTGGTGTAGGAATCACTGGAACTGATTTCTGTGATGAACTACTTTCCAATAAGGGAGAAGGTACTATTACCTCATCAAGTTCTACTTTCCTCCCACTCACTTCTTTCGAGAGAAACTCCTTCTCTAGAAAGGATTCATTCTTAGCAACAAAGATTTTGCCTTCGGATCTGTGATAGAAGGTGTACCCAACAATTTCCTTTGGGTATTCTATGAAGACGCACTTCTCCGATTTAGGTTCGAGCTTATCAGGTTGAAACTTTTTCACATAAGCATCGCAGCCCCAAACTTTAAGAAACAACAACTTTGGTTTCTTGCCAAACCACAGTTCATAAGGCGTCGTCTCAACGAATTTCAATGGTGCCCTATTTAAAGTGAATGCAACTGTCTCTAATGCATAATCCCAAAACGATAGTGGTAAACCGATAAGAGATATCATAGATTGCACTATATCCAATAAAGTACGGTTATGACGTTCGGACACACCATTAAGCTGTGGTGTTCCAGGTGGCATGAGTTTGTGAAACTATTCCACATTGTTTTAATTGAAGACCAAACTCGTAACTCAAATATTCTCCTCCACGATCAGATCGTAGAAACTTTATTTTCTTGTTACG
>NW_021255832.1:0-752 GCF_002162155.2 Triticum dicoccoides | reverse complement strand
AAGGATACTAAGTAGCTCTTGACAGCAAGATATAAGTGAAGATCACAACGGCAGTGAAGATAATGATGAAAAACAACTGCCAAGCAGGATATACAACAACTCTCTCTCCAACTTTCCTCTTGAAAAGTTTGAGACAATTTTCTGATAAATTCTTTCAAAGAATGCTACTAACTCAAGCTTTCCAATGCAAAAAGAATCACTCAATTCCGAGTTGATATGAGGAGTCAAAGAATTCTAAAACTGGCCTGAAAAATTGGAACAAGTTGTGTTCACGAACTTCGGAGGGCAAAAAGACCTATTTAGAAGCCGATTTTGAGGTGTCAAATATTGAACTAGCTTCTGCAACTATTTAGATGCGGCTCGTCGCTATCTTCAATTTGAGTACTCACGGAGCCAAAACTGACTTCGTATGAGGAAGATACACCTGTTTTACAGAACAGTGCACAAAACAGATTCCAATCCCAATTCAACTACGAGATTGAGTCTAGATAGATCCGAATTTTGTTTTTTTTTCTCCTCTCTTTTTTTTTCTCACACTTTTTTTCTTTTCCTTTCTTTTTTTTTCTTTGACTTTTTTTTTACTTTTTTTTTCTCTCGTTTTTTTTCTCTATCTTTTTTTCTCTCTCCCTCTTTCCAAAAAAAACTAGATAAGATGTAGATTGGATCAAGCGAAGATGGGAACGATCTCAACTATGATTATGACAATGAACAGTGGGTAGCACGTGGAGGAAATTGATGGTTGGGTGGTGGAC
>NW_021255831.1:0-395 GCF_002162155.2 Triticum dicoccoides | reverse complement strand
AAGCTGAAGGACAAGATGAAGACTCTTTTATGCATGCAAGCCAAGGGGCAGTACAGGACTCACGTGGCGTCCAAGGAGAGTCGTCGCCGGGACAACAAGATCTTGCAGCTCTATGGTGAGGCAGTGTCTGGCGGGTCTGAGGAGCACATCACTCCAGAGGCCGAGTGGATGGAGAAGCAGGGCTACAGGTGGACTGAGTCTGAGGAGGATGTCAAGGAGAACATCCCTACTGCCGAGGAGACCGACGGAGAGGCTTGGGACGAGTTCTCTGCTTGAGCCACCTCTTGTGTGTAGGTGTCCTCTCTGCCTTTTTGGCGTCTCGATGCCAAAGGGGGAGAGAGTGTAGGGATTTGCGAGTGTGTCGTGTGTTTCCTGCTTTCTCGTTTGAACTATTT
>NW_021255830.1:0-1733 GCF_002162155.2 Triticum dicoccoides | reverse complement strand
CATTAAATAGGGCACCATCAAAATTCGTTGAGACAACGCCTTATGAACTATGGTTTGGCAAGAAACCAAAGTTGTCGTTTCTTAAAGTTTGGGGCTGCGATGCTTATGTGAAAAAGCTTCAACCTGATAAGCTCGAACCCAAATCGGAGAAATGTGTCTTCATAGGATACCCAAAAGAGACTGTTGGGTACACCTTCTATCACAGATCCGAAGGCAAGACTTTTGTTGCTAAATTTGGAATCTTTCTAGAGGAGTTTCTCTCGAAAGAAGTGAGTGGGAGGAAAGTAGAACTTGATGAGGTAACTATACCTGCTCCCTTATTGGAAAGTAGTTCATCACAGAAACTGGTTCCTGTGACACCTACACCAATTAGTGAGGAAGTTAATGATGATGATCATGAAACTTCAGATCAAGTTGTTACTGAACCTCGTAGGTCAACCAGAGTGAGATCCGCACAAGAGTGGTACAGTAATCCTGTTCTGGAGGTTATGTTGCTAGACCATGACGAACCTACGAACTATGAAGAAGCGATGGTGAGCCCAGATTCCGCAAAATGGCTTGAAGCCATGAAATCTGAGATGGGATCCATGTATGAGAATAAAGTGTGGACTTTGGTTGACTTGCCGGTTGATCAGCAAGCCATCGAGAATAAATGGATCTTCAAGAAGAAGACTGACGCTGATGGTAATGTTACTATCTATAAAGCTCGACTTGTTGAAAAAGGTTTTTGACAAGTTCAAGGGATTTACTACGATGAGACCTTCTCACCCGTAGCGATGCTAAAGTCTGTCCGAATCATGTTAGCAATTGCCGCATTTTATGATTATGAAATTTGGCGAATGGATGTCAAAACTGCATTCCAGAATGGATTTCTGGAAGAAGAGTTGTATATGATGCAACCGGAAGGTTTTGTCGATCCAAAGGGAGCTAACAAAGTGTGCAAGCTCCAGTGATCCATTTATGGACTGGTGCAAGCCTCTCGGAGTTGGAATAAATGTTTTGATAGTGTGATCAAAGCATATGGTTTTATATAGACTTTTGGAGAAGTATGTATTTACAAGAAAGTGAGTGGGAGCTCTGTAGCATTTCTAATTTTATATGTGGATGACATATTGTTGATTGGAAATGATATAGAATTTCTGGATAGCATAAAAGGATATTTGAATAAAAGTTTTTCAATGAAAGACCTCGGTCAAGCTGCTTATATATTGGGCATCAAGATCTATAGTGATAGATCAAGATGCTTAATTGGACTTTCACAAAGCACATACCTTGACAAAGTTTTGAAGAAGTTCAAAATGGATCAAGCAAAGAAAGGGTTCTTGCCTGTGTTACAAGGTGTGAAGTTGAGTAAGACTCAATGCCCGACCACTGCAGAAGATAGAGAGAAAATGAAAGATGTTCCCTATGCTTCAGCCATAGGCTCTATCATGTATTCAATGCTGTGTACTAGACCTGATGTGTGCCTTGCTATTAGTTTAGCAGGGAAGTACCAAAGTAATTCAGGAGTGGATCACTGGACAACGGTCAAGAACATCCTAAAATACCTGAAAAGGACGAATGATATGTTTCTCGTTTATGGAGGTGACAAAGAGCTCGTCGTAAATGGTTACGTCGATGCAAGCTTTGACACTGATCCGGACGATTCTAAATCGCAAACTTTATTAAATGGTGGGGCTGTCAGTTGGTGCAGTTCTAAACAAAGCGACGTAGCAGGATCTACATGTGAAACG
>NW_021255829.1:0-403 GCF_002162155.2 Triticum dicoccoides | reverse complement strand
ACCAAGCGAAGACGAGGACGAACCCCAAAAGCAGAGTACCAGGAAACAAAAGAATTTCCCACAAGAAGTAAAAACAGTAAACTTACTCCACATAACAAAACGTGCGGCGCCCATAAAGGTACGCGCCCCACGGTCTATCCCAAAGGAATCCCGCCACTGGTTGTCAAAACCAATCATCTTCGATCATCTGGACTATTCTAAAAGTATCAGGAACCCAGGCTAGACTGCCCTGGTACTCGATCCAATAATTGGCGCCCATAAAGGTGGCAGCGGACTCAACCTGATATATCAGGACTCAATCCGCCACATGGGGATCGACCCAAAAATAATTCGCCACAGCAAAACCTCCTTTCAAGGAGTAACACCAGGTCCGGACACCCATTGCATGGGTTTTCTCTGGCTC
>NW_021255828.1:0-1167 GCF_002162155.2 Triticum dicoccoides | reverse complement strand
AGTGATCACGGCCCGATAGTATAGCAAGGCAGACTGACAAGAATGTAGGGCCAATGATGATAAACTAGCATCCTATACTAAGCATTTAGGATTGCAGGTAAGGTATCAACAGATGTAGCGACAATGTCAGGCTATGCATCAGACTAGGATTAACGAAAGCAGTAACATGCTACACTACTCTAATGCAAGCAGTATAGAGGAGAATAGGCGATATCTGGTGATCAAGGGGGGGGGCTTGCCTGGTTGCTCTGGCAAGAGAGAGGGGTCGTCAACTCCGTAGTCGAACTGGTCAGCAGCAGCGTCGGTCTCGTAGTCTACCGGAGAGAAGAGGGGGAAGAAATAATGAATACAGAGCAAACAAAGCATCACAAAATATAACAAGGCAATACGCGGTGTTCGGTGTGCCCTAACGCGGTAGTAAGTGATACCGACGAAAGGGGGAAACATCCGGGAAAGTATTCCCGGAGTTTCGCGTTTTTGGGCAGAGGAACCGGAGGGGGAAAGCTGCGGGTTCGATAGGTTAGGGGTGTGTGGCGGACGAACGGACCGCGTATCCAGATTCGTCTCGTCGTTCTGAGCAACTTTCATGTTGAAAATATTTTAATCCGAGTTACGGATTAAAAGATATGATTTTCTAAAGATTTTATTAATTTCTAAAATTTAATTAATTATTTAATTTAATTCGAAAATTTGGATTTATGACATCAGCATGATGTCATGCTGTCATCACCAGTCAACAGGGGTTGACTGGGTGGGACCCACCTGTCATACACTGTTAGGTTAACTAGGGTTTAATTATCTGCTTAGGCTAATCTAATCAGGATTAATTAGTTTAGTTAATTAATTAGGTTAATTAAGCAAGATTAGTTAAGTTAATTAATCCTTTAATTAATTAATTAATTTAATAATTTTATTTATTATTTATTTTTAATATATTATTATTAACTTTTTAATTCCTTTTTTTTTATTAATCCGTTCTGGGGGTGGGGTCCCGCTGTCAATGGCCGAAAGGGGCCAAACGGGCGCTGGCAAACGGGTGCGGGCACCAGCCCGCTCGGTGGCTGGGGCGTGCGGGCGCCCGAGCGAAGGCCGGGCCTGGGCGTTGGGCGCTGCCCGAATGGCGCAGCCGCGAGCTACCGGGGTCCGGTGCCGGCGGCGGCTGTGGCC
>NW_021255827.1:0-810 GCF_002162155.2 Triticum dicoccoides | reverse complement strand
AAAGATAAAAATAAAACAAAAAGAATGGAAAATAAAAACGAAAAAGGAACTTGAAAAAGAAAAGGAGAAAAAAGAAAAGGAGAAAAAGTAAAGAAATAGAAAAAGGAAAAACTAGTTTGGGGCACGAGTGAAGAAGTGTAAACAGATGTAAAGTTTCACGAGAGGTGCTCTAGCGTAGTTGGTTAGTACTCCCTCCTACCCAAAATATAAGGCATGGATTGATTTTTTGTCTTCATTGCATAACTTTGACTATGATTTTAACGCGTTGTATGTATATAAAATTAGTATACAGATATATGAAATAAAACTGTTTTGTAAGACAAATATGAATATACTATTTATACATGTTCAATTCATGTACTTTGATATATATTAGTGGTCAAAGTCATGCATCAAAGACCCAAAGTCAATCGCACCTTATATTTTGGGTAGGATGGAGTACAACTTGTATCGAACCGGTAAATCTAGCGGTCTCTTTGTGCGTTCAGAAAAATCAGTGAGGTCACGACGTTCTCAAAGCAGATCATATTTGCCGCGCAGAAGCGGCAAATAGTGGAGGCTTCGCTGAAGCCTGGCCGGAATGGACCGGCCTACTCTGACCTCAACCGATATTTTGAATTTTATTTCTCTTCCTTTTCTGTTGATACTATAGCATCCAGTTACTATATCGGACAAGTTGTTGTTTGATTTTCATTTCGAACATTTTGAAATACACATGATTTTTTTTGTAATTTATGTTGATCATTTTTTTAATATACAATGAATATTTAATAACTCATATTGATTTTTTAATGTAAAATGAACATTTTT
>NW_021255826.1:0-385 GCF_002162155.2 Triticum dicoccoides | reverse complement strand
CTCGGCCACGATCGCCTTGTTCTTCTGGTCCATGTGGTTCTCCATTGCTTGTGGGTTGTTGTTTTGATGCAGGTTCGAAGGATTTGATGTCCTAGCAGTCGTGCTATTGTCCATCTTTAAGCACGCAACGATGGTAGGAGATCCCAGGTTGAACGCCTCTTTTGTTGGAAGAATCATCAATTGCCCATCCCAGTCGTTCGGTGTATCAATTCCTCTCCAGGGGTTCTCCCTTCCCTTATCCAGTGGATCTGCCTGTCTTGGTAGAGGGATCATCTCCGCATCCTTGCATTCAGATTTTCCTCCAAGGCCCCAATCAAGATTCCTTCTCATGTTGCGTATCTTGATCCTAATCTTCTCCATATCCTCCCGGCCCGATCTTGATCCA
>NW_021255825.1:0-2185 GCF_002162155.2 Triticum dicoccoides | reverse complement strand
TGGAAATCGCTCTGGGTCCCTAAAACGCTGAGTAATAGTGCACGAAACCACGAGTAATAGTCCATGAAACGAGAATCACTTTGGGACCCCAAAACGGTGAGTAATAGTCCATGAAACGGGCCATAAACTGCCGAAACCGCGAGTGTTGATGATCGACACGTAAGCGCACCTTGGAGTTCGATAACCATGGAAATCACTCCGGGACCCCGAAACGGTGAGTAATAGTGCATGAAGCGGGCCAGAATCGGTCAAAATTGCGAGTGTTGATGACCAACACGTAAGCACACCTTGGGGTTCAACAACTATGGAAATCGCTTCGGGACCCGAAAACGATGAGTAATATTCCACGAAATGGGTCGGAATTGGACAAAACTGTGAGAGTTGACGACGGACACATAAACGTGCCCCGGGGTTCAGCAATCGTGGAAATCGCTCTGGGTCCCCAAAATGCTGAGTAATAGTGCATGAAACGGACAACAATCAGCCAAATATGTGAGTGTTGATGACCGACATGTAAACGCACCCCGGGGTTCGTCAATCGTGGAAATGACTCCGGGACCCCAAAACAGAGTAATAGTCCAAGAAACGGCCCAGAATCGGCCAAAACTGTGATTGTTGATGACGGACACGTAAGCACACCTTGGGGTTCAGCAACTATGGAAATTGCTTCAGGACCCCAAAAAGATAAATAATAGTCCATGAAACGGGTCAGAATTGGACAAAACTTTGAGTGTTGGCGACGAACACATGAACGCACCCCGGGGTTCATCAATCGTGGAAATCGCTCTAGGTCCCTAAAACGCTGAGTAATAGTGCACGAAACCAAGAGTAATAGTCCATGAAATGAGAATCACTTTGGGACCCCAAAACGGTGAGTAATAGTCCATGAAACGGGCCATAAACTGCCGAAACCGCGAGTGTTGATGATCGACACGTAAGCGCACCTTGGAGTTCGATAACCATGGAAATCACTCCGGGACCCCGAAATGGTGAGTAATAGTGCATGAAGCGGGCCAGAATCGGCCAAAACTGCGAGTGTTGATGATCAATACGTAAGCACACCTTGGGGTTCAACAACTATGGAAATTGCTTCGGGACCCCAAAACAGTGAGTAATAGTCCACGAAACGGGTCAGAATTGGACAAAACTGTGAGTGTTGACGACGGACACATAAACGCACCCCGGGGTTCATCAATCGTGGAAATCGCTCTTGGTCCCCAAAACGCTGAGTTATAGTGCATGAAACCGCGAGTAATAATCCATGAAACGAGAATCGCTTTGGGACCCCAAAACGACGAGTAATTGTCCATGAAACGGGCCATAAACGGCTGAAACCGCGAGTGTTGATGATCGACACGTAAGTGCACCTTGGAGTTTGATAACCACGAAAATCACTCCGGGACCCCGTAATGGTGAGTAATAGTGCATGAAACTAGCCAGAATCGGCCAAAACTGCGAGTGTTGATCAGCAACACGTAAGCACACCTTGGGGTTCAACAACTATGGAAATCACTTCGGGACCCGAAAACGATGAGTAATATTCCACGAAATGGGTCGGAATTGGACAAAACTGTGAGAGTTGACGACGGACACATAAACGTGCCCCGGGGTTCAGCAATCGTGGAAATCACTCTGGGTCCCCAAAATGCTGAGTAATAGTGCACGAAACGGACAAGAATCAGCCAAATATGTGAGTGTTGATGACCGACATGTAAACGCACCCCGGGGTTCGTCAATCGTGGAAATGACTCCGGGACCCCAAAACAGAGTAATAGTCCAAGAAACGGCCCAGAATCGGCCAAAACTGTGATTGTTGATGACGGACACGTAAGCACACCTTGGGGTTCAGCAACTATGGAAATTGCTTCAGGACCCCAAAAAGATAAATAATAGTCCATGAAACGGGTCAGAATTGGACAAAACATTGAGTGTTGACGACGGACACATGAACGCACCCCGGGGTTCATCAATCGTGGAAATCGCTCTGGGTCCCTAAAACGCTGAGTAATAGTGCACGAAACCACGAGTAATAGTCCATGAAACGAGAATCACTTTGGGACCCCAAAACGGTGAGTAATAGTCCATGAAACGGGCCATAAACTGCCGAAACCGCGAGTGTTGATGATCGACACGTAAGCGCACCTTGGAGTTCGATAACCATGGAAATCACTCCGGGACCCCGAAA
>NW_021255824.1:0-384 GCF_002162155.2 Triticum dicoccoides | reverse complement strand
TTTTGAGACAGGTGCCATTATAGGAAGTTTTTTTTGACCCGTTTCCAGTTTTTGGGTCCGGGCAGTCGAAAAAAAAAAATTTGGTCGAAAAAATTTCGTGCCCATCCTGTCAGTTTGAGCTAGGAAGAGTTTTGAGACACTCGCCATTATAGTGATTTTTCGCAAAAAAAAAAGCAGCGCAAAGAAAAAAAAGAGCGCAAAAAAAAAAGAGCGCAAAAAAAAAGAGCGAAAAAAAAATTCAGAGTGTGCTTTTCCCTTGTTTACGTGCCGCGCCGTGATTTTGTTAGTGTTCTAGGCTCGCGTCTCTAGCACAGTCTAGCCTAGGACCAGCACAGTACCGTCGTTGAGCGTTTATTCAACTTTGCATCTCTGAATTGATTATTG
>NW_021255823.1:0-858 GCF_002162155.2 Triticum dicoccoides | reverse complement strand
GGACTTATGTTTCATCAAGTAGATATACCCATATCTGCTCAAATCATCTGTGAAGGTTAGAAAATAACGATACCCGCAGCGAGCCTCAACACTCATCAGACCGCATACATCAGTATGTATTATTTCAATTAAGTCAGTTGCTCGTTCCATTGTTCTGGAGAACAGAGTCTTAGTCATCTTGCCCATGAGGCATGGTTCGCAAGCATCAAGTGATTCATAATCAAGTGATTCCAAAAGCCCATCGACATGGAGTTTCTTCATGCGCTTTACACCAATATGACCTAAATGGAAGTGCCACAAATAAGTTGCACTATCATTATTACTTTGCATCTTTTGGCTTCAATATTATGAATATGTGTATCACTACGATCGAGATTCAATAAACCATTTATATTGAGTGTATGACCATAGAAGGTTTTATTCATGTAAATAGAACAACAATTATTCTTTGACTTAAATGAATAGCCATGCAATAAACATGATCCAATCATATTCATGCTCAACGCAAACACCAAATAACATTTATTTTAGGTTCAACACTAATCCCGAAGGTAAAGGGAGTGTGCGATGGTGATCTTATCAACCTTGGAATCACTTCCAACACACATCATCACCTCGCCCTTAACTAGTCTCTGTTTATTTTGCAACTCCCGTTTTGAGTTACTACTCTTAGCAACTGAATCAGTATCAAATACCGAGGGGTTGCTATAAACACTAGTAAAGTACACATCAATAACATGTATATCCAATATACCTTTGTTCACTATGCCATCCTTCTTATCCGCCAAGTATCTAGGGCAGTTCCACTTCCAGTGACCATTTCCTTTGCAGTAGAAACACTCAGTTTCAGGCTTGGGT
>NW_021255822.1:0-643 GCF_002162155.2 Triticum dicoccoides | reverse complement strand
TGTGAGTGTTGGCGATAGAGACGCAAACGCACCCCGGGGATTGTAAATCGTGGAAATCGCTCTGGGACGCCAAAACGGCGAGTAATAGTACACAAAACGGACCAGAAATTGGCCAAAATTGTGAGTGTCATTGACCGACACGTAAACGCACCACGGGGTTCGTAAATCGTGGAAATCACGCTTGGACCCAGAAACAGAGTAATAGTCCAAGAAACGGGCCAGAACCGGCCAAAACTGCGAGTGTTGATGACCGACACGTAAATGCACCCTGCGGTTCGTTAACCGTGGAAATCACTCCGGGGCCCCAAAACAGTGAGTAATAGTCCATGAAACAGGCCAGAATCAGCCAAAACTGTGAGTGTTGATGACTAACACGTAAGTGCGCCTTGGGGTTCAACAACTATGGAAATCACTTCAGGACCAAAAACGGTGACTAAAAGTCCACAAAACGCGTTAGAATTGGCCAAAACTGTGAGTGTTCATAACCGACACGTAAGCGCACTCGGGGGTTCGTTAATCGTGGAAATCATTCCGGGGCCACAAAACAGTGAGTAATTGTCCACAAAAAGGGCCAGAATTGGCCAAAACTACTAGTATTGATGACCGACATCTAAACGCACCCCGCGGTTCGTTAATCGTGGAA
>NW_021255821.1:0-475 GCF_002162155.2 Triticum dicoccoides | reverse complement strand
GAGTCGAGGCGGACGTCATCGCGGTAGCGACGACGGATGCCGAGACGAGCACGTGACACCACTCCCACCCTGTCTTAGCGTAACGCAAGTCGAGGCGGACGTCCTCGCGGTATCGACGACGGACGCCGAGACGAGCACGTGACACCATTCCCATCCTGTCTTAGCGTAACACGAGTCGAGGCGGACGTCATCGCGGTAGCGACGACGGACGCCGAGATGAGCACGTGACACCACTGCCACCCTTTCTTAGCGTAACGCGAGTCGAGGCGGACGTCGTCGCGGTAGCGACGACGGACCCGAGACGAGCACGTGACACCACTCCCACCGTGTCTTAGCGTAACGCGAGTCGAGGCGGACGTCGTCGCGGTAGCAACGACGGACGCCGAGACGAGCACGTGACACCACTCCCACCCTGTCTTAGCGTAACGCGAGCAGAGGCGGACGTCGTCGCGGTAGCGACGACGGATGCCGAGAC
>NW_021255820.1:0-833 GCF_002162155.2 Triticum dicoccoides | reverse complement strand
GCCGCCGCCGCGCCGGGCCCCGCCGCCCGCCACCGGCCGGCGCCGCCCCGGACGCCGCCGCCCGCGGTCGCCGCCTCCTCCTCCGGCGCCGCCCGGCCTCCTCTCCCTCACCCCGGCCTCCTCTTCCCCCACTCCGGCCGGCACCGACGAGCTCCGGCGCTGGTCATCCTCGGGAAACGCGCCGGTGAACAGTACCCGCGAGATCCCGATCTGGATCTGAGTTTTCGGTTGACTTCTCTCCCCCGAAACCCTAATTTTCGTGCTATCTTTGACTGCTTGTATCTCCGCAACTGTAGCTCCATTTGGGCGTATGATATTTCAAAATCTTCGCCTCGACATGTACATCATTTCATTCCATTGCATCATTTGCATTTGAGGTCGTCTTGATACCAAAAATTCTGTTAGAAGGAGGCTTCGTGAGTTAAATCGCAGATCCGTTAGTTCATCATGCACTTTTGTCATTTTTGCCATGTTTAATTCGTGCATGATATGCCTGTGCCCCTTTGGGATGAATTGTTAAGCATTTTGTCTTCTTTCCAGAGGTGCCACCCATGCATTTTTAGGATGTGTGTGTTGTCTTGTGCAAGCTTGCGAAGAGAGGTACCTGAGATTGCAGATTTCAGGGACTTAGTGATTTTCACTAAGTCTGGGATATTTTAGTTCATGATGCTATATGTCCAGCTTGTTTCCTAGTGATCCGTGCCTCTTTTGAGGATGATCAGTAAGGGAGTTTTGATATTTATGTTATGCTCTATCCATCCATGTCTTTGTTTGCATATGTGGAGTGCTCTAGGTTGACTCAATCGAGCTCAACTTTTGCTTCGTTGTTAATC
>NW_021255819.1:0-429 GCF_002162155.2 Triticum dicoccoides | reverse complement strand
TTTCTTCACATCTCTGCAAAACTCGATCAAGGTTGCTCAAGCAATCATCAAAAGAGGATCCATAAACGGAGAAATCATCCATGAACACCTCACAAATCTTTTCACAAAAGTCAGAGAATATAGCCATCATGCATCTTTGAAAGGTAGCAGGTGCATTACATAAAGCAAAAGGCATACGTCTATAAGAAAATGTACCGAAAGGGCAAGTAAAAGTGGTATTTGCTTGATCATCAGCTGACATAGGTATTTGAGAGAAACCAGAGTAACCATCTAGAAAGCAAAAATGTGTATGTTTGGATAATCTTTCTAGCATTTGGTCAATAAAAGGTAAGGGGTAGTGATCTTTTTTAGTAGCCTTATTTAATTTGCGGAAATCAAGTACCATCCTATAACCTATAATAATTCTTTGCGGAATCAATTCATCTTTAT
>NW_021255818.1:0-918 GCF_002162155.2 Triticum dicoccoides | reverse complement strand
TGACTACAACGGTTGCCGATCACCGCCTGCTGCTGGGTAAGAACTGGTAAGAATTTGAGATTTGCTTGACGGATTTGTGATACACCACCACCACTTCTTAGTAGTCTGTAGGATCATATTCTTGTGTGTTTCTATTGCTGCTAACCATGCCAGGATCACAAGCCGACGAGATTGACTGGGAGAACTTATCGAACAAGGAGCTTCATGATAAGTTTCAGCAAATGATGACTGAACAGGTACAAGATGTGCTGAACAATTTTCAAGAGGCCATGGAGAAGATCACTGGCCTTGAGAAGACGTTCGAAACAAAGCTCGATAACAGATTTAATGAACTGCTTGCGCGTCTTCCACCACCGGCTGCACCTGTCGTACCTCTGCAACAACAACAACTACGCCCCCTTCCGAATCAGTATGGACGAGCACAGCGTGTTCCTATTGAGCTAGGACAAAATTCTGGTGCCGCTGTTACTGCTGTTGGTGCTTCTTTGGCTCCTGCTACTGCTCCTGCTTGATAGAGGCAAAGGTGTCCCGTCTTTCGATGAGATGGTGGATTTCGCTTTGGTGGAAGTCGACTTTGACGATCCGACTACGAACGTGCGAGGACGTCGCGCCTTAGCAATCGCTAAACCAACTCCGAGAGGTTATTGACCACGCCGGAGCACGATCAACCTGACCACAAGGGTCTGTTTCCTGCGAGCAAACGAAGAACAAGCAAGAAACTAAGATTGCAATATGGATATTGCGAATATAAGATGAAAGCTTTATTGATCAAGGTGGGGTTCTGTGACGCCTTTGTCTGGTCGTTGAACACAAACGAAGTACGCGAAGTTGCAGCTATGGCGAACTTTTAATCTAAACAAAACCCAAAGTCTAAACGATGCCCTAAGGGCTGTATATATGGAGGAAGAGGGGGGGGGG
>NW_021255817.1:0-1977 GCF_002162155.2 Triticum dicoccoides | reverse complement strand
TTGTTCGTCTATTGGTCTAGTGTCCCAATCCGTAGGTGTCAAATTCTATTAGCAAAAGTTTTTGGTTCTGTGTTACGTGTCATTTTTAGTTTCATCAGTTAGCAGTTCTGTCAGCTCACAATGGTCAGCAAATGCTCAGGTGTCTTTCTTTTCTTCCGATAGTACATCTTGTATATTTTATTATTCGTGGGAGTATAACATATAATCTCTATTTATTCTATGGATTTTGCATCTTTACTCATATAAAGATTAGAAAACTGGTCATAGGGCACTGGATTGTCCATGATGTAGGACATGCTTGACCATCCACAACTCTATCCTTTTAGTAAATTTGACTCTACTTATTTTGAAAGACAAAATCATGTCCCACGTGAACACTTACAATCCAATCTAATTATAGGCTATCCAACAACCTTTCTGATAGACATGTACATGCAGTGGCATGCTTTAGTCGACCATTTTCAGTTCACAAAATTACCAACTACTCACGAAGACCCAATAGTTTAGGTAAGTATGTGTGTGCAGAGTCATTAACCCCAAAATGAAGCATCATCAAATACTTCGAAAGCAGGGATCATTTTTTTTTGAAAAGGAGGATGTACCTCCGGCCTCTGCATCTGGGCAATGCATGCATCCATTTTATTAATTATTCACAAAGCCTTATAAGCTAATACATCAGTAAGCCTGAAGTCACCATCTTGGCAACACCTGTCGCTACTCC
This sequence comes from Triticum dicoccoides, assembly GCF_002162155.2. Lineage (NCBI taxonomy): Eukaryota > Viridiplantae > Streptophyta > Magnoliopsida > Poales > Poaceae > Triticum > Triticum dicoccoides. Next base: position 1,256 of record NW_021255817.1, on the reverse strand, counting down.
TATCCCTGTGATGAAGGGTGCCGAATGTCCGAGCCTAATACCAAACAGACATCGCACCAACACCTAACATCTAATGCCATATGCCCCATCCAAGCCACAATACTTGGACGGGGTTACACACCGGTCCGGCGCACTTTCAGTGGGCACCACATGCACACACTGTAAGGGCCGTCACCTCCTTCATCCCTCGATCCATCCTCAGATCAGATGCTGACGCATTGACCTTGCCAGGCCTCTCTGCCATCGACACCACCACAACGCCAGACAACGTCGTCCTCCTGCGCAAGTCCATCGCCACCCATCAGACACCGAGTCTCCATTGCGCCACACTGCCGAGATCCGTCTGCATCGATGTGTAGGATGAAGCACTGCTCCACCACCTACCGTGCCCAGCCACCAAGCCATCCATGTGTCCATCCAACCATTGAATGTCTCCAAAGATGATGCCCCCATGGGGGTGACGATGAAGACGTCGCCATCATCCGATATAGGAGGCCCCTCAATGCCTCCAACGAGGGCAACGACGCCCGCGGGCGCCACTGTCAATGTTGCCTCCTCCAGATCTGAGGTTTCCCCCGGAAACAATGGAGCGAGGGACGCCCCATCATCGCCTCCAGTCAAGAAAATGACACCCACGATCGCCGTTGAGGATGGTGGCTTCACTTATTATGGAGTACTCATTGCGAAGATCAGTCCAACCTCCCCATGTTGTGACAAGTGGCGTGTTGCATGTGCGCCACTTGTCGCAACCAGGGAGTTTTCTCTTTTTCCGTAGATCCGCTTATTCAAAACATTTTATCTCTTAAACCGTGCGTCCAAATCTCGAACCGCTTTCACCGTTGGATTCCTCGCATCGAGATCTTCAAAACTAGATCCCATGTTGATAGGTTTTGACGGAAAAAAATCACAAAAAAATCGGCCGAAAAAAACGAACCGGAAGCACGGGTTTTTTCCCTTTCTGAAAGAGGCATGCCCTTGCCTCTCACGAAATCACAACCGTGCCTCTCGCAGGAGCAAAACCGTGACTCTCGCAGAAGGAAAAAAAAGAAGAGAAAACGCGTTTTTTCCTTTTCCGAGGAGGCACGGCCGTGACTCCCGCGAAAGCACAACCCTGCCTCTCGCGGAAGCAAAACCGTGACTCTTGCGAAAGAAAAAAATAAAAAGCATGTTTTTTTCATTCCCAAGAGGCACGGCCGTGACTCTCGCGAAAGCACAACCGTGACTCTCGCAGAAGCAAACCGTGACTCTCGCAAAAG
>NW_021255816.1:0-1546 GCF_002162155.2 Triticum dicoccoides | reverse complement strand
GCGTTGTACTGGCGCCCCCAGTGGTACTGATTGCTGCTCGTCCCCCCGGAGGTGGTTTAGGAAGGCGTTTCTATCTTTAGAGCAAGTGTTGCTTCTGATTGTAATTTGTGTTGTGATCCTCAACTTGTTAAACATGTGTATCTCGTGCTAGTAGGCTATAGTGGTTGTTCGAGAGCAAACTTTCACAGCGGGTTTCTTACTGGTACTCCAACTCGCAACACCTCTTTCATATCTTAATCCCTCTATTTTTTACAACTTGTACGAATTGGTTATTTTTCATAAGCAATTAATGGAAATGGGGCTAGCACGGTTGTAAGACAAAACAAAATAAAACTATCGAATTCGATCCGTGAGGTGACCCAGGTGACCAGCGCAAATGCTCTTCTTGTACGATCAATGTTGATGTATGCGTAGTCGGGCTACTCACTCCATTTGAGTTTACGCGGCTTATTTTGTAATAGAAGAAATTCGGGTGTAAAGGCCAATCTCACATCTCCATATCTTGACATAATCGTTAGCTATGCATGCTGACCTTGCAATTAAAACCATATATGTATCCATTGCAATTAAAACAAATACATATATGTGACCTGGAAACGAGGGATGAGCAAGTAGCAACACTATAATAGGTTGTTTCGTAGAAGAGTTAAGGGATATAATATGTAGTCAAAATTTTCATTTAGGACATTTATCAAAGTACTTACGTGTTGGAAACTTGGAATCCTCATTGGAATAAGTGATTTCCTACGACCTCCATTTTGTACAATATTTTAGCGAATGTCCACACACGCTCCATTTGGTGATCCTAGTCACGATGTTAATGATCTATAACTACGAGAGAATTGCACTTTATTCGATAATACTGCATATGGATTTCCAAGAAAAATAAGTTGAGATATAGTTCTATGAGTCCCTGCGGTTGTGAGGAGTAAGAAGCAATTTGTTCACGAGGATGAAGATACAAGGTGAGTTGAAAAGGGAAGGGTTAACTTCAAGAATGACAAGCTATGAGCCATCGACAATAACTTATTACGAGCATCCAATTGAGTACTAATGGTGCCCTCATAGACTTGCATGGATTGTCTTATCATGGTGTGTGTTTTATCAACTCAAACGCCCTAGAGTATTTGGTGGTGGCGGTAAAACTACTATGTGGTGGCGGCCAATGCCATGGCCATCATGGTTCCATTAGTGGACCTACTCTCATGGGTGCTCGTGGCGATGATAAGGTCTCGTTCTTCGGTGCCCTTCGGCGACTCTCGAAGGTTCGTTGGCTTGCATAATGCCGAGGTTCACTTTTAGTGATTGTGGTCTGTGGTGAGGCCAAGAGGAGGTGCAAGGGCTGAAACATTACCCTTCAACATATTATGTTCCTCTCCTTGTCGCTGCATGGGTAGGCAGTGGGAGACCATTAGATCATGAATGCGACTCTGCTAACTCTTCAAGGTGCAGAGTGATCGGAAGGCAAGTTAGTGACTTATTCTCTATGTCGGATCTCCTTGTCGATTGAATTAGCAATGCTAGCCCTCTCTCTTCACATCCCGAT
>NW_021255815.1:0-567 GCF_002162155.2 Triticum dicoccoides | reverse complement strand
GACGTCCGGCGGCGGTGGCGGCGTGGGGATCGCCCCCTGATCGCCCGGGCTGGGACGCCCTAGCGAAGCGTTATCCATCTGTCTCGTATGTGTACCCTTGTCATCTACTTGAAAAGCGCATCAAAAGAAGAAAAAAAAGGTGATGGTGATGCATGGTGTGGCTCCACCAAGATATAAAGTGGTGAGGCATCACGTCTTTTCCAACAACGCAAGTTTTTAGGGCATTATCTTTGGTGAGCTTATTTTGCTCTCTTTTTACATTTTTTTCTTAATTCCTAGACGAGGACAACGGATGTAAGCCATTCTCTATTATTCTCCTTCTCTCTTTACAATTGGGTTGAACTCAATGGAATAAAACAGATGCTATTGAACCAGTGGAGCTGACAAGGGCAGCTAGTTGCTTTAATAGCCGTTCGGTGAGCTATGAGCGTAAGGTGTTTTTCTTCCCTCGAGATCTCATGTGAGGGATCAATTGGCTAGAATATTGAAGTTTTGCTGGACCCCAACATGTTTCATGCGTTGAGAGGCCTATATATTTTATAATTTTGAATGGCAGATTTTTCATGT
>NW_021255814.1:0-495 GCF_002162155.2 Triticum dicoccoides | reverse complement strand
TTTTGTCTTCTCCACAACCACCATTCTATTCCACTTATAGTGCTATATCCATGGCTCACGCTCATGTATTGCGTGAAGATTGAAAAAGTTTGAGAATGTAAAAAGTATGAAACAATTTCTTGGCTTGTCATCAGGGTTGTGCATGATTTAAATACTTTGTGTGGTGAAGATAGAGCATAGCTAGACTATATGATTTTGTAGGGATAACTTTCTTTGGCCATGTTATTTTGAGAAGACATGATTGTTTTGTTAGTATGTTTGAAGTATTATTATTTTTATGTCAATATGAACTTTTATCTTGAATCTTTCGGATCTGAATATTCATACCACAATGAAGAAGAATTACATTGAAATTATGCCAAGTAGCATTCCACATCAAAAATTCTGTTTTTATCATTTACCTACTCAAGGATGAGTAGGAATTAAGCTTGGGGATGCTTGATACATCTCCAACGTATCTATAATTTTTGATTGCTCCATGCTATATTATCTACT
>NW_021255813.1:0-977 GCF_002162155.2 Triticum dicoccoides | reverse complement strand
GATACAGTAGCACGGTAATCCATCAGTAGTGGACCGGCCCTGTTCCCTGTGCGTTCCTTCGACAATTTGCCGCAATAAGCGTCAAATAGGATATTCCGTATGGCCATCTCTTAAAAAAGGCCCCCGATGATACTCCGATGGATCTTTCCTGGGTGCGTCAACTATGGGCTTCTCTGCCATCATAGACCCACTACTAGGAAAAAGGCCTACTAGTGGCGCACCTGTTTTGGCTAGGGTTTAGGGTTTAGGGTTTAGTGTTTAGAATTTTTAAAGAATTGTTCACAAATTCAAAAAATATAACATTAGTATCTGGTATTTTGTGCTAACATAAGGGATGGGCTTATTATGTAAACTTGATCATTTTGTGCTAACATAAGTTATTTTGAAGCTAACCTATAGGAAACTAAGCATATAAGCTCTCTAAGTTAGCATATTAGAGCCAACTTAGGTAAAATGAAGCTAATCTATGACATTTTGAAAAAGAAGAAGAATAAGAAGAATAAGAAGAAGACTATAAGCTTATTATGTAAACTTGATCATTTTGTGCTAACATAAGTAATTTTGGAGCTAACCTATAGAAAACTAAGCATATTAGAGATAACCTAGGTAACTAAGTATATATATATCATTTTGGAGATCTGACATACCTGACATAGTTCAGTTCTCATTATTTTTCTCCTTCTCCTTCCTCAGCCTGATGCGCCAAGAGCGGTGAGGCAGTGGAGGCAGCTGTGTGATGTAGTCTTCTATCACAATTGGCGTGGTCATGTCCCCAGCTATGGGATCGCCGGCGCCACCACCGGTGCGTGGTCATTGTCAGGCACCACCACCATCGCGAGGCCACCTCCAGGCAGGACAGGCACGACCATCGCTAGGTCATCCTCAGCCACCACCATCTCTTGCCCATGGTCAGCCACCACCATCTCTTGCCCATGGTCAGCCACCACCATCTCTTGCCCTTGGTCAGCCACCACCAG
>NW_021255812.1:0-500 GCF_002162155.2 Triticum dicoccoides | reverse complement strand
CCAGGGTCATCTCGTCTGATCTTATACCTTAATGCACCGCATACCGGGCATGCGTTCAGATCCTTGTATGCACCGCGGTAGAGGATGCAGTCATTAGGGCATGCATGTATCTTCTACACCTCCAATCCTAGAGGGCATACGACCTTCTTTGCTCCGTATGTACTGTCGGGCAATTCGTTATCCTTTGGAAGCTTCTTCTTCAATATTTTCAGTAGCTTCTCAAATCATTTGTCTGGCACAGCATTCTGTGCCTTCCACTGCAGCAATTCCAGTATGGTACCGAGCTTTGTGTTGCCATCTTCGCAATTGGGGTACAACCCTTTTTTGTGATCCTCTAACATGCGATCGAACTTCAGCTTCTCATTTTGACTTTCGCATTGCGTCTTTGCATCGACAATGACCCGGAGGAGATCATCATCATCGGGCACATCATCTGGTTCCTCTTGATCTTCAGCAGCTTTGCCCGTTGCAGCATCATCATGCACATCGTCTGGTTCCTC
>NW_021255811.1:0-1297 GCF_002162155.2 Triticum dicoccoides | reverse complement strand
GATAGTAGTAATACACATATTCATAATATTGAAGCCAAAAGATGCAGAGTTGATAATGAAAGTGCAACTTATTTGTGGCACTGTCGTTTAGGTCATATCGGTATAAAGCGCATGAAGAAACTCCATGCTGATGGACTTTTGGAACCACTTGATTATGAATCACTTGGTACTTGCGAACCGTGCCTCATGGGCAAGATGACTAAAACACCGTTCTCCGGTACTATGGAGAGAGCAACAGATTTGTTGGAAATCATACATACCGATGTATGTGGCCCGATGAATATTGAGGCTCGTGGCGGATATCGTTATTTTCTCACCTTCACAGATGATTTAAGCAGATATGGGTATATCTACTTAATGAAACATAAGTCTGAAACATTTGAAAAGTTCAAAGAATTTCAGAGTGAAGTTGAAAATCATCGTAACAAGAAAATAAAGTTTCTACGATCTAATCGTGGAGGAGAATATTTGAGTTACGAGTTTGGTGTACATTTGAAAAACTGTGGAATAGTTTCGCAACTCACGCCACCCGGAACACCACAGCGTAATGGTGTGTCCGAACGTCGTAATCGTACTTTACTAGATATGGTGCGATCTATGATGTCTCTTACCGATTTACCGCTATCTTTTTGGGGATATGCTTTAGAGACGGCCGCATTCACGTTAAATAGGGCACCATCAAAATCCATTGAGACGACGCCTTATGAACTGTGGTTTGGCAAGAAACCAAAGTTGTCGTTTCTTAAAGTTTGGGGCTGCGATGCTTATGTGAAAAAGCTTCAACCTGATAAGCTCGAATCCAAATCGGAGAAATGTGTCTTCATAGGATACCCAAAGGAAACTGTTGGGTACACCTTCTATCACAGATCCGAAGGCAAGACATTCGTTGCTAAGAATGGATCATTTCTAGAGAAGGAGTTTCTCTCGAAAGAAGTGAGTGGGAGGAAAGTAGAACTTGACGAGGTAACTGTACCTGCTCCCTTACTGGAAAGTAGTTCATCAGAGAAAACTGTTTCAGTGACACCTACACCAGTTAGTGAAGAAGCCAATGATAATGATCATGAAACTTCAGATCAAGATACTGCTGAACCTCGTAGATCAACTAGAGTAAGATCCGCACCAGAGTGGTACGGTAATCCTGTTCTGGAGGTCATGCTACTAGATCATGATGAACCTACGAACTATGAAGAAGCGATGGTAAGCCCAGATTCCGCAAAGTGGCTTGAAGCCATGAAATCTGAGATGGGATCCATGTATGAGAACAAAGTATGGACTTTGGTTGACTTGCCCGATGATC
>NW_021255810.1:0-843 GCF_002162155.2 Triticum dicoccoides | reverse complement strand
GAGATTTCGCATAGGCTGCCCGCCCAAGGGCAAGTCATTCCCACCCCCGAGCCTGGTGAGAGCGTGGTGTTCATGTCTCACTTCCGTCGGGGTTTAGGCTTCCCGACGGACCCTTTCGTGAGGGGACTCATGTTCTATTATGGGCTGGAGTTCCATGACTTGGCTCCGGAGTCCATCCTCCACATCTCATCTTTCATTGTTGTCTGCGAAGCCTTCCTCCGCACTACCCCTCATTTCGGATTGTGGCTCAAGACCTTCAACGTGGAGCCAAAGATGATCGAGGGGCGATAGGCAGAGTGCGGAGGGGCTGTCATAAGCAAGAGGGCCGATGCTCCATGGCCCGAGGGCTCTTTTCAAGAGGAGCTTGGTTTGTGGCAACAGGAGTGGTTCTACATCACCGCTGCCAGGGGCACCAGGCAAGTGGCGCCACCTGTCTTTCGCCCGGGCCCTCCACAGCAGCTGGCGTCGTGGGTCAACAAAGGGCTTGACTGGGGGCCGTCCAAGGACGTACCAATACTGCAGGGCCGGATTCGAGACCTCCAAGAGAGGGAGATCACTCTGGTCGTAGTGACGCAGGTCATGCTGATCCGGCGCCTTCTGACCTGCAAACGTCGCCCTCTCCGGCTGTGGGAATTTAATCCGGAGGGACCGCGAGCTCTCCGCCACATCATGGGTGCGACGCCCGTGGAGATGTATAAACTGTTCTTCAGATCACAAGAGATGTGTCCGGACTTGACCGAGGATGCCGGCCTAAGCTGCAATCGCCCGGATACTCAAGTAAGTAGTTCCCTTGCCCGGACATGCTATCCGTATATTCATCATAATTCTCGCTCTTTTAAAAAG
>NW_021255809.1:0-1122 GCF_002162155.2 Triticum dicoccoides | reverse complement strand
CAGATGCTCTATGATCCGGGCAATCTCATTTGGCCGTAAATTGAAGAAAATCCAGCGGCTATATGCCTTATTCTCCTTGTTTTCGCCGGATGGCATGCTGTAACTCATGCGCGTGAAAGCCAAGAACGAAAGGGCATTCCTGGCATTGGTCAATATATATGTGGAAACGATATCTCCTCTATAGAGGACAAGAAATTTTTGGGCAATCAGGCAAAAAGCGCACAAGAAAATGAAGTACTTTCAAGGACTGCCATAGAATGGAGAGATGTTCACTAAAACGGTCATAATTTGGTCATTCGGAGTCCGTGTCGGACCCACAAGTACTCAAACTGCTCGCGGCGAGCGCGCGAATCCAGAAATACTCCCCGCTTGTGCTAGGAGGCCTGGAGTGCCCTGAAATACGGCCTTAAGCAGGACTTTTTTGGCCCTGAAAGTCAAAGAACATCATTCGTCGCTGTTTTTTAGACAAGTTTCTGAACCCATCGGCACTTCCGTTTGAAGGAAATTCGAGAGATTATGTTGCTTATAGACATTAGCCCCCTGGTAGGGACAAACGTACCTTTATGCAGATGCTCTATGATCCGGACAATAGCATTTGGCCGTAAATTGAAGAAAATCCAGCGGCTATATGCCGTATTCTCCTTGTTTTCGCCGGATGGCATGCTATAACTCACGCGCGTGAAAGCCAAGAACAAAAGGGCATTCCTCGCATCGGTCAGTATATATGTGGAAACGATATCTCCTCTATAAAGGAGAAGAAATTTTGGGGCAATCAGGCAAAAAGCGCACGAGAAAATGAAGTACTTTCAAGTACTGCCATAGCATGGAGAGATGTTCACTAAAACGGTCATAATTTTATCATTCGGAGTCCGTGTCGGACCCACAAGTACTCAAACAGCTCGCGGCGAGCGTGCAAATCCAGAAAATACTCCCCGCTTGCGCCAGGAGGCCTGGAGTGCCCTCGAATACGTCCTTAAGCGGGACTTTTTGGCCCTGAAAGTCAAAGAACATCATTCGTCGTTGTTTTTTAGACAAGTTTCTTAACCCATTGGCACTTCCTTTTGAAGGAAATTGTAGAGATTATGTTGCTTATAGACATTAGCCCCCCTGGTAGGGACAAAC
>NW_021255808.1:0-387 GCF_002162155.2 Triticum dicoccoides | reverse complement strand
AAAAGGGTAATCATAATCATGACAAGTTTTATAAATATAATCATCACTACTTTTTAAGTTTCATCACGATAATCATCATAAGTAGCAACTTTGCTCTCATCAAAATCAATTGGAACCTCTTCCAAAGTAGTGGATTCATCACTAAATAAAGTCATGACCTCTCGAAATCCACTTTCATAAATATTATAAGATTCAACACCCTCCAAAATAGTGGGATCATTACTTCCTAAAGTTGACACTCTTCCAAACCCACTTTCATCAATATAACCATCATAAATAGGAGGCATGCTATCATCATAATAAATTTGCACATCAAAACTTGGGAGGCTAAAAATATCATCTTCCTTAAACATAGCATCCCCAAGCTTGGGACAAACATTAATTGCA
>NW_021255807.1:0-1333 GCF_002162155.2 Triticum dicoccoides | reverse complement strand
GAATTTCTAGACTCAACTTCGACCGGTTTGGCTTGGTAATCCTACAGGCAGTCAAGCTCTGATACCAACGCTGTCAGGACCCCGACTCAATGCCACATCGATCTAGCATGTAACACCTCATATCACTTTGCGGCCTCACGCACGGTATTCCCACGGGTGTCGCCTTACCTTTGCCCGGGACCGTTTGCGCCTTTTGGCACACGTATATGACAGTGTCGCTAGCATCCATATGATAAGGAGCCCGGGCTGACATGGCTAGTCGTAAACCCAAAGTGGCACAGACTTACAGGGACAGGCATCCATGACCCAGCTTCGAACGTGTCGGTCATCAGCAAGTGGGTCCGGGCTGTAGCATTGGGCTAGCAGGACTCCGGTAAACCGGGCTGTAGCGGGCTAACAGGACTCCGGTACTCAAAGCGTGACATTTCGCCGAAGGGACAGACACAGGAACGAAGAAGGACACATGCCGGCCAGCCTAAGTGTTCCAGAGCAGTAGCGAGCTACCATGGCTCGGTGGAAACACTAGGAGACATTTCCCGGTAAGAGAGGCTACCAAAGATAAACAACTAGATGGTCAGATCCCACACATACCAAGCATTTCAGTAGCATACACACAATATGCTCGATATGTGCAATACAACATGGCATCACAATATGACTCTACGACTCAAGTAGTCTATTCAATAGGCTCCGAGGAGCGAGATATTAAAAACAGGGGTCTCATGACCCAACACTCAAAGCATACAAGTCAAAGCACAAGCGGAAGCTATCATGTCTGGGTACAGACATCTATAAATGAAAAAGGCTGAGAAGCCTGACTATCTATCAGATCCTGCCGAGGGCACAAGATCGTAGCTGAGGTAACAAGCTAAACGTCGAAGTCCACGTGGAACTACTAGTGAGACTGAAGTCTCTCTGCAAAAACATAAAATAGGCAAACGTGAGTACAAATGTACCCAGCAAGACTTACATCAGAACTAACTACATATGCATCATTTTCAACAAAGGGATGGTGGGGTTTAACTGCAGCAAGCCAGCTTTGACTCGGTGGCTATCCTGAACTACGACTGCAAGTAACTTTTTTGAGGTGGCGCACACGAGTCCACATATTCACCATATCAATACACCACTATGGATCCGCTCCCGTCTCCCTACGAGAACGCCTTCCATAGCACTCACGCTTATCTTGCGTATTTTAGAGTATCCACTTTTACTTGTCTATGAACTGATATAAGCAACCCAGAAGTCCTTTTCCGCGGACACGGCTATTCGAATAGATGATGTTAACCCTGCAGGGGTGTACTTCTTCATACATGTTTCCACCACTTAGCGT
>NW_021255806.1:0-589 GCF_002162155.2 Triticum dicoccoides | reverse complement strand
ACATAGTTCTTTCAGGAAAAAGGGACATCGTGGGAGTGGAGGGCAAGACAGACATATCTGAAGATTATGAAAAGTTTCATTAAATTCCTCCCTTCAAAGTCAAGGCTGACCCCAGCATCCTGATAAGCGATGAAGATTATCCATGGTTACGGCGTAATAAGCAAATGACACAAGCGAAGAAAAAGTGAAGACTTTCTCCCGCAACTATTATGATGATACCATGCCAACTTTGTAACACACGAGTATGATACCATTGTCCGTTTTGTACATGCACATGCTATGTGGGTGAATTTATGATACCATGCCAACTTTCAACTTTTTCATAGTTCATTTGAAATGCTTTAATGTCTTATGGTTCGGCCCACGTAATAATTAAAAATAGCAACAATAAGTATTTTGTTGTAAGTAGAAACAAAATAAAATAAATAAAGCAAGAAAGAAAACAAAAAACAAAAAAAGTGTTTTCAAATTTGAAAACTAATGGCACTAACAGAAAGTTTATAATTTTTCTAAAACTAAAAGCAAAAAAGAATTAAAAAATACAGCAAAAAACAAAAGAAAATAAATAATGCAGAAAACAAAACAAGAA
>NW_021255805.1:0-1583 GCF_002162155.2 Triticum dicoccoides | reverse complement strand
CTTTCACAACTTGACTTTAAAATATTTGGTTTGGAGACCATCAAAGATCAATATGTTCATGATGCTGAATTTAAAGATGTATTGCAGAATTGTAAGGAAGGGAGAACTTGGAACAAGTTCGTTCTTAACGATGGATTTGTGTTTCGTGCTAACAAGCTATGCATTCCAGCTAGCTCCGTTCGTCTTTTGTTGTTGCAGGAGGCGCATGGAGGAGGATTAATGGGACACTTTGGCGTCAAGAAGACGGAGGATATACTTGCTACACATTTCTTTTGGCCAAAGATGAGACGGGATGTTGAGCGTTTTGTTGCTCGCTGCACTACATGTCAAAGAGCTAAGTCACGACTCAATCCTCATGGTTTATATATGCCTTTGCCTGTACCCAGTGTTCCTTGGGAGGATATATCTATGGACTTTGTTTTAGGTTTACCTCGAACAAAGAAGGGGAGGGATAGCATATTTGTTGTCGTGGATAGGTTCTCGAAAATGGCACACTTTATACCATGTCATAAAAGCGATGATGCTGTTAATGTTGCTGATTTGTTCTTTCGTGAAATTATTCGCTTACATGGTGTGCCAAATACTATTGTTTCAGATCGTGATACTAAATTTCTTACCACTTTTGGAGATGTTTATGGGCTAAGTTGGGGACTAAGCTGCTTTTTAGTACTGCTTGTCACCCCCAAACTGATGGACAAACTGAAGTAGTCAATAGAACATTGTCTACTATGCTTAGGGCTGTTTTGAATAATAACAAGAAAATGTGGGAAGAATGCTTGCCTCATATTGAATTTGCTTATAATCGTTCATTGCATTCTACTACTAAGATGTGCCCTTTTGAAATTGTGTATGGTTTCCTACCTCGTGCACCTATTGATTTGTTGCCTCTTCCATCTTCAGAGAAGGTTAATTTTGATGCTAAAGAACGTTCTGAATTGATTTTAAAAATGCATGAGTTAATGATAGAGGCAAAGGTGTCCGTCTTTCGATGACATGGTGGATTTCGCTTTGGTGGAAGTCGACTTTGACGATCCGACTACGAACGTGCGAGGACGTCGCGCCTTAGCAATCGCTAAACCAACTCCGAGAGGTTATTGACCACGCCGGAGCACGATCAACCTGACCACGAGGGTCTGTTTCCTGTGAGCAAACGAAGAACAAGCAAGAAACTAAGATTACAATCTGGATATTGCGAATATAAGATGAAAGCTTTATTGATCAAGGTGGGGTTCTGTGACGCCTTTGTCTGGTCGTTGAACACAAACGAAGTACGCGAAGTTGCAGCTATGGCGAACTTTTAACCTAAACAAAACCCAAAGTCTAAACGATGCCCTAAGGGCTGTATATATGGAGGAAGAGGGGGGAATTTCGTGGCCCTTGGTGGAGGGGTCCGAAATCAACCCTATCTCTTGTTTCCCCACACATACGGACTCTAAAAATAGCCTATACTTATGTATTTCGAAATTACATGGGCCTGGCCCAATAATAAGGTGACGCAGCACCTAAAATAGCCTCGGGACGAAATTTATGAAGTGGCATCTTGTATATTTCGTCCAAGGCTTCATGCACCCATTATGGTGGCT
>NW_021255804.1:0-671 GCF_002162155.2 Triticum dicoccoides | reverse complement strand
GACAGATACACCATTGGTCGGCATTTTCAAGTGGTCGCTACGTACCTAGACTTGTTCCAACACGGCCGCTACCTACAGCTCTCACTACTAGAAAAAGGCTTGTTAGTGGCGCACCTGTTTCGCCCTTTAATGGCGCACTACAGGTGCGCCACTAGCATCACGCCATTAGTAATTTTTAGTAATGCCTAGAGGTGCGCAATTACTATCTGACTTAGTAATGGCGCACCACATAGAAGTGCACCATTACTAACAAAAAAAATTCAAAAAAATCATTTTAATTTTTTTTTCATATTTTTTTTAGTTTTTTCTTAATCTCGGGTCACTATGGCTTAATCTCGGGTCAATATACTCATATCGTAATTTTTTTTCATTATTGTGAATCCACTCCAATTGAATATTGAATAATCAAATTCTTCAATTCAAATTCAAAGTTTTCGAGATCTTTAAAAAAGTGGATTAATCGGACGAGGACAAAGAGAGAGTCCCATTCTACATGTCAATACTGACAACAATGAAATTTCTAGTAAAAGGAAAATCCGTCGACTTTATAAGTTGTGAGGGTTCAAGTCCCTCTATCCCCAAATCCTCTTTTATTCCCTAACTATACTATATTATTATTATTTATTCTCTTTTTTTTCTTTTTATCAATGGGTTTAAGATTCATTAGCTTT
>NW_021255803.1:0-2178 GCF_002162155.2 Triticum dicoccoides | reverse complement strand
CAACTATGAGATTGTGCAACTCACGTTTACCGGAAGAACACTTTGTGTGCTACCAAACGTTACAACGTAACTGGGTGATTATAAAGGTGCTCTACAGGTGTTTCCAAAGGTACATGTTGGGTTGGCATAATTCGAGATTAGGTTTTGTCACTCCGATTGTCGGAGAGGTATCTCTGGGCCCTCTCGGTAATACTCATCACCTAAGCCTTGCAAGCATTGTAACTAATGAGTTAGTTATAAGATGGTGTGTTACAGAACGAGTAAAGAGACTTGCCGGTAACAAGATTGAACTAGGTATTGGATACCGACGATCAAATCTTGGGCAAGTAACGTACCGATGACAAAAGGGAACAACGTATGTTGTTATGCGGTTTGACCGGTAAAGATCTTTGTAGAATATGTAGGAACCAATATGGGCATCCAGGTTCCGCTATTGGTTATTGACCGAGAATGGTTCTAGGTCATGTCTACATAGTTCTCGAACCCGTAGGGTCCGCACGCTTAATGTTACGATGACAGTTTTATTATGAGTTTATAAGTTTTGATGTACCGAAGTTTGTTCGGAGTCCCGGATGTGATCACGGACATGACGAGGAGTATCGAAATGGTCGAGACATAAAGATTGATATATTGGACGACTATATTCGGACACCTGAAGTGTTCCGGGTGATTTCGGAGAAAACCGGAGTGCTGGAGGGTTACTGGAACCCCCCCGGTGAGTTGATGGGCCACATGGGCCTTGGTGGGAAGAGAGAGGGGCGGCCAGGAGGGGCCGTGCGCCCCCTCTCCCTCTGGTCCGAATTGGACTAGGAGGGGGGCGGCGCCCCCCTCTTTCCTTCCCCTCCTCTCCCCTTCCTTCCCCTCCTAGTAGGAGTAGGAAAGGAGGAGTCCTACTCCTACTAGGAGGAGGACTCCTCCTCCTGGCGCGCCCAACAAGGGCCGGCCGGCCTCCCCCCTCCCTCCTTTATATACGGGGGCAGGAGGCACCCCATAGACACACAAGTTGATCTACGGATCGTTCCTTAGCCGTGTGCGGTGCCCCCCTCCACCATATTCCACCTCGGTCATATCGTCGCGGAGTTTAGGCGAAGCCCTGCGCTGGTAGAACATCAACATCGTCACCACGCCGTCGTGCTGATGGAACTCATCTCCGAAGCTCGGCTGGATCGAAGGCCGGAGATCGTCATCGAGCTGAACGTGTGCTGAACTCGGAGGTGCCGTATGTTCGGTGCTTGGATCGGTCGGATCGTGAAGACGTACGACTACATCAACCGCGTTGTCATAACGCTTCCACTTATGGTCTACGAGGGTACGTGGACGAACACTCTCCCCTCTCATTGCTATGCCATCACCATGATCTTGCGTGTACGTAGGAATTTTTTTGAAATTACTACGTTAACCAAACAGTGGCATCCGAGCCTGGTTTTATGCGTAGATGTCATATGCACGAGTAGAACACAAGTGAGTTGTGGGCGATATAAGTCATACTGCTTACCAGCATGTCATACTTTGGTTCGGCGGTATTGTGAGATGAAGCGGCCCGGACCGACATTACGCGTACGCTTACGCGAGACTGGTTTCACCGCTACGAGCACTCGTTGCTTAAAGGTGACCGGCGGGTGTATCTCTCTCACTTTAGTTGAATCGAGTGTGGCTACGCCCGGTCCTTGCGAAGGTTAAAACAGCACCAACTTGACAAACTATCGTTGTGGTTTTTGATGCGTAGGTAAGAACGGTTCTTGCTAAGCCCGTAGCAGCCACGTAAAACTTGCAACAACAAAGTAGAGGACGTCTAACTTGTTTTTGCAGGGCATGTGTGATGTGATATGGTCAAGACGTGATGCTATATTTTATTGTATGAGATGATCATGTTTTGTAACCGAAGTTATCAGCAACTGGCAGGAGCCATATGGTTGTCACTTTATTGTATGAAATGCAAACGCCCTGTAATTGCTTTACTTTATCACTAAGCGGTAGCGATAGTCGTAGAAGCAATAGATGGCGTAACGACAACGATGCTACGATGAAGATCAAGGTGTCGCGCCGGTGACGATGGTGATCATGACGGTGCTTCGAAGATGGAGATCACAAGCACAAGATGATGATGGCCATATCATATCACTTATATTGATTGCATGTGATGTTTATCCTTTATGCATCTTATCTTGCTTTGATTGA
>NW_021255802.1:0-990 GCF_002162155.2 Triticum dicoccoides | reverse complement strand
CCCCCACTATATATAGGGGTGCCAAGGGGGGGGGGTGCGCAGCCTAGGAGATCCAATCTCCTATGGCCGGCGGCCAAGGGGAGGTTTCCCTCCCCCCCAAGGCACCTAGGAGGTGCCTTACCCTCCTAGGACTCTTGTCCCCTTAAACCCTAGGCGCATGGGCCTATGTGGGGCTGGTGCCCTTGGCCCATTAGGCCAAGGCGCACCCCCTTACAGCCCATGTGGCCCCCCGGGGCAGGTGGACCCACCCGGTGGACCCCCGGGACCCTTCCGGTGGTCCCGGTACAATACCGATAACCCCGAAACTTGTCCCGATGCCCGAAACAGGACTTCCCATATATAAATCTTTACCTCCGGACCATTCCGGAACTCCTCGTGACGTCTGGGATCTCATCCGGGACTCCGAACAACATTCGGGTTACTGCATATACATATCCCTACAACCCTAGCGTAACCGAACCTTAAGTGTGTAGACCCTACGGGTTCGGGAGACAAGCAGACATGACCGAGACGACTCTTCGGTCAATAACCAACAGCGGGATCTGGATACCCATGTTGGCTCCCACATGCTCCACGATGATCTCATCGGATGAACCACGATGTCGAGGATTCAATCAACCCCGTACGCTATTCCCTTTGTCTATTGATATGTTACTTGCCCGAGATTCGATCGTCGGTATCCCAATACCTCGTTCAATCTCGTTACCGGCAAGTCACTTTACTCGTACCGTAATGCATGATCCCGTGACCAGACACTTGGTCACTCTGAGCTCATTATGATGATGCATTACCGAGTGGGCCCAGTGATACCTCTCCGTCATACGGAGTGACAAATCCCAGTCTTGATCCATGTCACCCAACAGACACTTTCGGAGATACCCGTAGTCTACCTTTATAGTCACCCAGTTATGTTGTGACGTTTGGCATACCCAAAGCACTCCTACAGTATCCGGGAGTTACACGATCTCATGGTCTAAGGAAAAGATACTT
>NW_021255801.1:0-2235 GCF_002162155.2 Triticum dicoccoides | reverse complement strand
AAAAGAGATGTAATTTGGTTCATATCATAGGAAATTTTCTATTGAATATACGCTAATGTTTATTTTCCTTCGAAATTAAGGGAGTATAGGAATCCATTCATATGAACCAAGTGGCTCTAAAGCTATAGAAATGATATCATGTTTATTTCCTTTGAAATGTGGAGTATATGAATCTATTCCTATGAACCAATTGGCTCTAAAGGAAAAAATCCTATAAAAATCATATCATATAGAGTTCCTATGATATTCCTCGACACTAAAGGATGCTTGAAATTGCTGCGGGTGATACGATGGTCTTTCTTTGTAGACTCCTCACCCAACTTTATAGTTACCTCTCGAAGAAGAATGAAATGATATATACATGGTATTCTACATGTGCAATTTGGTACACGAAAACTTGGTAAAAGTTTGCGAGGTTCGAATTTTCAATAAAGCTATATGCATTGCATTTCGGAACGGAGGGAGCATACGGCAGTTGCTAACACTCACGTGGAAGATTTGTGTGTAGGAGGAGTGGCTGTTCTGTTAAATGACATGGCAAAACTGACACTGCTGGATGCCGATCTAACGGTTCTTACGGCGTTCGTCAGGAAAAGGCTTGTGGCAAACGTTTGTCGGATAATGATTTACGGACACATGCATTGCATTGATACGTGCCCCCTCTCTCTCACGCACACGCACCCTCACGAGTCACGACTCTCCTGAGTCCTCTCGCAGACTCGCACGTCGCACCCACCGTCTATCTGCAGGTAGACGTCAAGCACATATGTGCTCTTCACACCCTACCCTCAGAACTTCTAAAAAACAAAAGACGGCACGCACATTTTATTTTAGCTCACACGTCACACACTTCTACTGTTACTCTTGCGGCGAACGTTCTTTGGGCATAGTATATTGTACTCTCACGAAGAGAAGCAGTGCACGCAGGCACTAGTTCTCTCACACCCACTTGCAGGTACACGTAGGAGCGCATTTTTTGAAGCTGGTACAACAAAATCACTCCACTATATATAAAAGCAGGAGCCTTAGCGCTTGCTTTACTAGGGTTCCTCTCGTTCACTCTCTCATGCTCTCGAGATCTAAGCAACACATAGGTGGCCACACTCTCTCTCAGCTCACGGCTGGTCACAAATCCGGCCGGACAACCTCGACCAGGGCAGGGGTGTAGGTGCATCGTTCACGCTGTCGTCGTCGGCGAGGGAGGAGACCAACGGCTGCCCGTGCGTCCCGATCGGCGGCTGTGCCGTTCTCTCCGAGAGAGCGCCGGCTCGGGAGGGCCTCCGACCCCTTCTTCCTCCCTACGGTATTGTGCCAAGAAGTGGCCTCCCGACGCCGTCTTTGCCACATGCCGACGACCCTCAGGTATATATTCCTTCGAAACCTGCCTTGCTCTACTGCCCCAGCTCCCTTCGTGTGGATCCTTTTCTACTTCCGTCCGCTGTTCCAAAGCCACCTAGACTTCTACTATTATTAGAAGTAAAGCTAGTTCATACAGTTGACTCAAAGCGTTGGTTCAAACAGGGAAGAAAGTGGGAAAGTTGTAGCATGAATCTAGGACTTGGTTCTAAGAGGAAACAGGGGAAAGTAGTAATATCTGCCACTGTTTAAATAACTGTATTTCTTATTTGCGCAAACAGGGATGTCTGTCTCCATATCGTTTCGGGATGTCTGTCTCCGTATCGTTTCTATCCGCGCAATCAAAAGCTCACACCTCAGTTTTAGTACAACTGCGCAAAATGAGAATGATGTAACTCTTTTGCGGTGTGTTTGTTGGGATCGATGGACTTTGAGTTTATGATCAGATCTATCTTTTTATATCCATGAAAGTATCTGAGTTTCTTTGATATCTTTTATGAATGATCTCTTATAGCCTCGTATTTATTCTCCGATATTTGGGTTTTGTTTGGCCAACTTGATCTATTTATCCTGCAATGGGAAGAGGTGCTTTGTAGTGGGTTCGATCTTACGATGCTTGATCCCAGTGATAGGAAGGGAACCGACATGTATGTATCGTTGCTACTAAGGATAAAACGATGGGGTCTATCTCTACATAGATAGATATTGTCTACATCATGTCATTGTTCTTATTGCATTACTCTGTTTTTTCATGAACTTAATACAATAGATGCATGCTGGATAGCGGTCGATGTGTGGAGTAATAGTAGTAGACGCAGGCCGGAGTCGGTCTACTAATCTTGGACGTGATGCCTATATAATGATCATTGCCTGGATATC
>NW_021255800.1:8139-8816 GCF_002162155.2 Triticum dicoccoides | reverse complement strand
GGAGTGATTTCCACGAGTAACGAACCCTCGGGTGCATTTACGTGTCGGTTATCAAGACTCGTAGTTTTGGCCGATTCTGACCCGTTTCGTGGACTATTACTCACCGTTTTGGGGTCCGAAAGCGATTTCCATAGTCGTTGAACCCCAAGGTGCGCTTACGTGTCGGTCATCAACACTCGCAGTTTTGGCCGATTCTGGCCCGTTTCGTGGACTAACTAACTGTTTTGGGGTCCCGGAGTGATTTGCACGATTAACGAACCCTGGGGTGCGTTTACGTGTCGGTCATCAACACTCACGGTTTTTGTCGATTCCGACCTGTTTCGTGGACTATTACTTACCGTTTTGGGGTTCGAAAGTGATTTCCATTCTTGTTGAACCCCAAGGTGCGCTTACGTGTTGGTCATCAACACTCACAGTTTTGGCCATTCTGGCCCGTTTCGTGGACTATTACTCACTGTTTTGGGGTCCCGGAGTGATTTCCACGAGTAACGAACCCAGTGGTGCGTTTACGTGTCGGTCATCAACACTCGCAATTTTGGCCGATTCTGACCCGTTTCGTGGACTATTACTCATCGTTTTGTGGCCCCAAAGCGATTTCAATAGTTGTTGAACCCTAAGGTGCGCTTACATGTCGGTCATCAGCGCTCACAGTTTTGGCCGATTCTGGCCCGTTTCAT
>NW_021255800.1:6640-8057 GCF_002162155.2 Triticum dicoccoides | reverse complement strand
GGTATTACTCACTATTTGGGGTCCCAAAGTGATTTTCATGATTAACGAACCCTGGGGCGTTTACGTGTTGGTCATCAACACTCGCGATTTTTGTCGATTCTGACCCATTTCGTGGACTATTACTCACCGTTTTTGGGTCCCAATGCGATTTCCATTCTTGTTAAACCCCAAGGTGCGCTTACGTGTCGGTCATCAACACTCACAGTTTTAGCCGATTCTGGCCCGTTTCGAGGACTATTACTCACTGTTTTGGGGTGCCGGAGTGATTTCCACGATTAACGAACCTTGGGGTGCGTTTACGTGTCGGTTATCTACACTCGCAGTTTTGGCCGATTCTGACCCGTTTCGTGGACTATTACTCACCATTTTGGGGTCCCAAATCGATTTCCATAGTTATTGAACCCCAAGGTGCGTTTACGTGTCGGTCATCAATAATCGCAGTTTTGGCCGATTCTGGTCCATTTAATGGGCTAGTACTCACTGTTTGGGGTCCCAGAGTGATTTCCATGATTAACGAACCCTGGGTGCGTTTACGTGTCGGTCATCAACACTCGCGGTTTTTGTCGATTCCGACCCGTTTCGTGGACTATTACTCACCGTTTTGGGGTCCCAAAGTGATTTCCATTCTTGTTGAACTCCAAGGTGCGCTTACGTGTCGGTCATCAAAACTAACAGTTTTGGCCGATTCTTGCCCGTTTCGTGGACTATTACTCACTGTTTTGGGGTCCCGAAGTGATTTCCACAAGTAACGAACCCCTGGGTGCGTTTACGTGTCGGTCATCAACACTCGCAGTTTTGGCCGATTCTGACCCATTTTGTGGACTATTACTCATCGTTTTGTGGCCCCAAAGCGATTTCCATAGTTGTTGAACCCTCAGGTGCGGTTACGTGTCGGTCATCAACACCCGCAGGTTTGGCCGATTCTGGCCCGTTTCGTGGGCTATTACTCACTCTTTGGGGTCCCGGAGTGATTTCCACGATTAACGAACCCTAGGGTGCTTTTACGTGTCGTTCATCAACACTCGCGATTTTTGTCGATTCTGACCCTTTTCGTGGACTATTACTCACGGTTTTGGGGTCCCATAGCGATTTCCATAGTTATTGAACCCCAGGATGCGTTTACGTGTCGGTCATCAACAATCGCAGTTTTGGCCGAATCTGGCCCGTTTCGTGGTCTATTACTCACTGTTTGGGGTCCTAGAGTGATTTCCATGATTAACGAACCCTGGGGTGCGTTTACGTGTCGGTCATCAAGACTCCTAGTTTTGGCCGATTCTGACCCATTTCGTGGACTATTACTCATCATTTTGTGGCCCCAAAGCGATTTCCATAGTTGTTAAACCCTAAGGTGCGCTTACGTGTCGGTCATCAACACTCGCAGTTTTGGCCGATTCTGGCCCGTTTCGTGGGCTATTAC
>NW_021255800.1:5322-5977 GCF_002162155.2 Triticum dicoccoides | reverse complement strand
AGTTTTGGCCGATTCTAGCCCGTTTCGTGGACTATTACTCACTGTTTTAGGGTCCCGGAGTGATTTCCACGAGTAACGAACCCTGGGGTGCGTTTACGTGTCGGTCATCAACATTCGCGGTTTTTGTCAATTCCGACCCGTTTCGTTGACTATTACTCACCGTTTTGGGGTCCGAAAGTGTTTTCCATTCTTGTTGAACCCCAAGGTGCGCTCATGTGTTGGTCATCAACACTCACAGTTTTGGCCGATTCTGGCCCGTTTCATGGAATATTACTCACTGTTTTGGGGTCCCAGAGTTATTTCCAAGAGTAACAAACCCTGGGGTGCGTTTACGTGTCGGTCATCAACGCTCGCAGTTTTGGGCGATCCTGAGCCGTTTCGTGGACTATTATTCACCGTTTTGACAAAGCGATTTCCATAGTTGTTGAACCCCAAGGTGCGCTTACGTGTCAGCTATCAACACTTGCAGTTTTAGTCGATTTTGGCCCGTTTCGTGGGCTATTACTCACTGTTTGGGTCCCGGAGTGATTTCCATGATTAATAAACGCTGGGGTGCGTTTATGTGTCGGTCATCAACACTCGCGGTTTTTGTCGATTCGGACCCGTTTCGTGGACTATTACTCATTGTTTTGGGGTCCCAAAGCGATTTTCGTTC
>NW_021255800.1:3330-4992 GCF_002162155.2 Triticum dicoccoides | reverse complement strand
TTTGGCCGATTCTGGCCCGTTTCGTGGTCTATTACTCACTGTTTGGGGTCCCAGAGTGATTTCCATGATTAACGAACCCTGGGGTGCGTTTACGTGGCGGTCATCAAGACTCCCAGTTTTGGCCGATTCTGACCCATTTCGTGGACTATTACTCATCATTTTGTGGCCCCAAAGCGATTTCCATAGTTGTTAAACCCTAAGGTGCGCTTACGTGTCGGTCATCAACACTCGCAGTTTTGGCCGATTCTGGCCCGTTTCGTGGGCTATTACTCACTCTTTGGGGTCCCGGAGTGATTTTCATGATTAACGAACCCGGGGTGCTTTTACGTGTCGGTCATCCACACTCATGTTTTTTGTCTATTCTGACCCATTTCGTGGACTATTAGTCACCGTTTTGGGGCCCCAAAGCGATTTCCATAGTTGTCGAACCCCAAGGTGCGCTTATGTGTCGGTCATCTACACTCGCAGGTTTAGCCGATTCTGGCCCGTTTCGTGGGCTATTACTCACTGTTTGGGTCCCGGAGTGATTTCCATGATTAACGAACCCTGGGGTGCGTTTACGTGTCGGTCATCAACACTCGCGGTTTTTGTCGATTCTGACCCGTTTCGTGGACTATTACTCACTGTTTTGGGGTCCCAAAGCGATTTTCGTTCTTGTTAAACCCCAAGGTGTGCTTACGTGTCGGTCATCAACACTCACTGTTTTGGCCGATTCTGGCCCGTTTCGTGGACTATTACTCACTGTTTTAGGGTCCCGGAGTGATTTCCACGAGTAACGAACCCTGGAGTGCGTTTACGTGCCGGTCATCAACATTCGCGGTTTTTGTCAATTCCGACCCGTTTCGTGGACTATTACTCACCGTTTTGGGGTCCGAAAGTGTTTTCCATTCTTGTTGAACCCCAAGGTGCGCTCATGTGTTGGTCATCAACACTCACAGTTTTGGCCGATTCTGGCCCGTTTCATGGAATATTACTCACTGTTTTGGGGTCCCAGAGTTATTTCCAAGAGTAACAAACCCTGGGGTGCGTTTACGTGTCGGTCATCAACGCTCGCAGTTTTGGGCGATCCTGAGCCGTTTCGTGGACTATTATTCACCGTTTTGACAAAGCGATTTCCATAGTTGTTGAACCCCAAGGTGCGCTTACGTGTCAGCTATCAACACTTGCAGTTTTAGTCGATTTTGGCCCGTTTCGTGGGCTATTACTCACTGTTTGGGTCCCGGAGTGATTTCCATGATTAATAAACCCTGGGGTGCGTTTATGTGTCGGTCATCAACACTCGCGGTTTTTGTCGATTCGGACCCGTTTCGCGGACTATTACTCATTGTTTTGGGGTCCCAAAGCGATTTTCGTTCTTGTTAAACCCCAAGGTGTGCTTACGTGTCGGTCATCAACACTCACAGTTTTTGCCGATTCTGGCCCGTTTCGTGGACTATTAGTCATTGTTTTGGGGTCCCGGAGTGATTTCCATGAGTAACGAACCCTTGGGTGCGTTTATGTGTCGGTCATCAACACTCGCAGTTTTGCCGTTTCTGACCCGTTTCATGGACTGTTACTCACTGATTTGGGGTCCCGGAGTGATTTCCCCGATTAACGAACCCTGGGGTGCGTTTACGTGTCGGTCATCAACACTCTCGGTTTTTGTCGATTCTGACCCGTTTC
>NW_021255800.1:2193-2983 GCF_002162155.2 Triticum dicoccoides | reverse complement strand
ATTTGGGGTCCCGGAGTGATTTCCCCGATTAACGAACCCTAGGGTGCGTTTACGTGTCGGTCATCAACACTCTCGGTTTTTGTCGATTCTGACCCGTTTCGTGGACTATTACTCACCATTTCGGGGTCCCAAAGTGATTTCCATTCTTGTTGAACCCCAAGGTGCGCTTACGTGTTGGTCATCAACACTCACAGTTTTGGCCATTCTGGCCCGTTTCGTGGACTATTACTCCCTGTTTTGGGGTCCCAGAGTGATTTCCACGAGTAACGAACCCTGGGGTGCGTTTACGTGTCGGTCATCAACACTCACAGTTTTGGCCGATTCTGACCCGTTTCGTGGACTATTACTCATCGTTTTGTGGCCCCAAAGCGATTTCCATAGTTGTTGAACCCTCAGGTGCGGTTACGTGTCGGTCATCAACACCCGCAGGTTTGGCCGATTCTGGCCCGTTTCGTGGGCTATTACTCACTCTTTGGGGTCCCGGAGTGATTTCCACGATTAACGAACCCTAGGGTGCTTTTACGTGTCGTTCATCAACACTCGCGGTTTTTGTCGATTCTGACCCTTTTCGTGGACTATTACTCACGGTTTTGGGGTCCCATAGCGATTTCCATAGTTATTGAACCCCAGGATGCGTTTACGTGTCGGTCATCAACAATCGCAGTTTTGGCCGATTCTGGCCCGTTTCGTGGTCTATTACTCACTGTTTGGGGTCCCAGAGTGATTTCCATGATTAACGAACCCTGGGGTGCGTTTACGTGGCGGTCATCAAGACTCCCAGTTTTGGCCG
>NW_021255800.1:0-962 GCF_002162155.2 Triticum dicoccoides | reverse complement strand
TCACTCTTTGGGGTCCCGGAGTGATTTCCACGATTAACGAACCCTAGGGTGCTTTTACGTGTCGTTCATCAACACTCGCGGTTTTTGTCGATTCTGACCCTTTTCGTGGACTATTACTCACGGTTTTGGGGTCCCATAGCGATTTCCATAGTTATTGAACCCCAGGATGCGTTTACGTGTCGTACATCAACAATCGCAGTTTTGGCCGATTCTGGCCCGTTTCGTGGTCTATTACTCACTGTTTGGGGTCCCAGAGTGATTTCCATGATTAACGAACCCTGGGGTGCGTTTACGTGTCGGTCATCAAGACTCCCAGTTTTGGCCGATTCTGACCCATTTGGTGGACTATTACTCATCATTTTGTGGCCCCAAAGCGATTTCCATAGTTGTTAAACCCTAAGGTGCGCTTACGTGTCGGTCATCAACACTCGGAGTTTTGGCCGATTCTCGCCCGTTTCGTGGGCTATTACTCACTCTTTGGGGTCCCGGAGTGATTTCCACGATTAACGAACCCTAGGGTGCTTTTACGTGTCGTTCATCAACACTCGCGGTTTTTGTCGATTCTGACCCTTTTCGTGGACTATTACTCACGGTTTTGGGGTCCCATAGCGATTTCCATAGTTATTGAACCCCAGGATGCGTTTACGTGTCGGTCATCAACAATCGCAGTTTTGGCCGAATCTGGCCCGTTTCGTGGTCTATTACTCACTGTTTGGGGTCCCAGAGTGATTTCCATGATTAACGAACCCTGGGGTGCGTTTACGTGTCGGTCATCAAGACTCCTAGTGTTGGCCGATTCTGACCCTTTTCGTGGACTATTACTCATCATTTTGTGGCCCCAAAGCGATTTCCATAGTTGTTGAACCCTAAGGTGCGCTTACGTGTCGGTCATCAACACTCGCAGTTTTGGCCGATTCTGGCCCGTTTCGTGGGCTATTACTCAGTCTTTGGGGTCCCGGAGT
>NW_021255799.1:0-864 GCF_002162155.2 Triticum dicoccoides | reverse complement strand
GACCTAACGAACCTTACTCCTCGTCTGAAAAGTCTGCAACATAATGCGCTGCAGCCCGAAAACGGGTCAGCACATGGAATATGCTGGCAATATAACACAGTAGAGCATGAACAGAATAATGCTATCACTACATGAATATTTGGCTGGTGGAAAGCTCTGTGGTTATAGTTTTTGCGAAAAGCCAATTTTTCCCTACAACAAAGGAATAGATTTTAATTTAACTATCATGGTGGTTGAACAACATTGAGAAGGTACCCCCAACTCAATCCCAATTAAAGTAATTAACAACCCAACAATATTAATTAAGAGTGATGAGATACATGTGATAACCCAAGTACTAGATACTCAAGATTGTCCATAACCGGGGACACGGCTAACCATGATTAGATTGTACACTCTGCAGAGGTTTGCGCACTTTTCCCCACAAGACTCGATCGCCTCCGTTGGATTTCTCGCACTACATGGTGTTTGAGAAATGGATGACCGAGACACAGTCTTTCAGAAACATTAACTCTCTACTCCGGGTAGACCATACCAAACCTACAAAACCCACTACCTACTGATCCACCTCTTCAAGAGCTTCACGTAACTTACTCAACTATGCTAGAGCCCATAATAGCTTGTGGCTGCACACGGAAGTTTCTAGCATGAATCATCTCAGTTTCCTTTGAGATTGGGTGGCGGTCCATAGGAAGATCACACGGGTACCCTGGGATTTCCAAAAAAATAGACAACACTGGGTTCCCCAGGTGCCTCAATCCACCCAGATGTGTATTCAAGTTGCCACCTTAAGTTGAACCAATAATTAACAATCTCACATCTGTCATGGATTTCACTCAAACCCAAACCACATCTATGAGCATA
>NW_021255798.1:0-642 GCF_002162155.2 Triticum dicoccoides | reverse complement strand
TTAACCTGAGTATTCCGCGTGTGCAACTGTTTTGCACCCGTTGTATTTGAACGTAGAGCCTATCACACCCGATCATCACGTGCTGTCTCAGCACGAAGAACTTTCGCAACGGTGCATACTCAGGGAGAACACTTCTTGATAATTAGTGAGAGATCATCTTAAAATGCTACCGTAAAACAAAGCAAGATAAGATGCATAAAGGATAAACATCACATGCAATCAAAATATGTGACATGATATGGCCATGATCATCTTGCGCCTTTGATCTCCATCTCCAAAGTACTGTCATGATCTCTATCGTCACCGGCATGACACCATGATCTTCATCATCTTGATCTATATCAATGTGTCGTCACATGGTCGTCTCACCAACTATTGCTCTTGCAACTATTGCTATCGCATAGCGATAAAGTAAAGCAATTATTTGGCACTTGCATCTTATGCAACAAAGAGACAACCATAGGGCTTCTGCCAGTTGCCGATAACTTCAACAAAACATGATCATCTCATACAACAACTTATATCTCATCACGTCTTGACCATATCACATCACAACATGCCCTGCAAAAACAAGTTAAACGTCCTCTACTTTGTTGTTGCAAATTTTACGTGGCTGCTACGGGCTGAGCAAGAACCGTTCTC
>NW_021255797.1:0-15237 GCF_002162155.2 Triticum dicoccoides | reverse complement strand
AAACCAAAGCATAACCAGTGAAAGAACCAACCACAACCTTAACCTTTTTATGTTCATTGAAATTATGGGAAGCAAATATATTTTTTATGTCGAACTCCCATTCAATATATAAAGCAGGTTTAAAACGGCCATTAAATGGTGGTATAGATACATTAACCTGATCATGTGCATTTGGATGTTTGTGCACCTCTCGTGACGGTTGTGGTATTTGCAAAGGTGGTGGCACGTCTCCCGCGATCGACAAAGCCCATGAATTGACTCTGGATCCTGTCATGATTAGTAGAACAAGAAACAAAACCCAAAAATAATGTTCCTATAACTACTAGGATGTGGTGGTAAAACGCTCACAGTAAAGCAAATATCAATATCTTACAAGTTCTTACCATGCAGCAGGCGGTGATCGGCAACCAGCGGTGTCAAGTAACTCCGAATATTGAGTAAAGCGGTTGCCAGGGGAGCGTACATATACACGGTGTAGAAATATGTGGAGCTGGGTTGGCTATATATGGTAGCAAAAGATTAGCAATAATCAATTTAAAGATGCAATGTTGAATAAACGCTCAACGACGGTACTGTGCTGGTCCTAGGCTAGACCGAACTAGAGACGCGAGCCTAGAACACTAATGAGGTCACGTCGTAGCACAACTAGCATCAATGAAGGATACTAAGTACCTCTGGACAGCAAGATATAAGTGAAGATCACAACGGCAGTAAAGATAATGAGGTGAAACAACAGCCAAGCAGGATATATCAACAACTTTGTCTCCAACTTTCCTCTAAAAAATTTGTGCCAATTTTTTTGTTTTTTTTCTTCTCTCTTTTTTTTTCCTCACACTTTTTTTCTTTCTCTCCTTTTTTTTCTCTAACTTTTTTTTCTCCTTTTTTTCTCTCGTTTTTTTCTCCCTCTTTCCAAAACAAACTAGATAAGATGCAGATTGGATCAAGTGAAGATGTGAACGATCTCAACTATTATTATGACAATGAATGGTGGGTAGCACGTGGTGGAAATTAATGGATGGGTGGTGGACAGCGGAAGAGATAATGATGCAGCGGTGGCGTGACAAATGTGAATAGAACTCGAAACTCTAAACGAACTAGACACTAAGACCAGCAAGTCGACACGACGATGCAACCGATAATTCAATAGTGCATACAATGAAAAGAAAATTGCAAAGGCTCAGACTGGCTTGGACAAAGGATGAATAGATCTATCTTTTTTTGTGGCTTTTTCTTGGACAATAGGTAAGAAAATAAATCTAATCTAGGGAAAACTGGAAATTCTCACCGAGCAACCTGAAAACTGATACCACTTGATAGAGGCGAGGGTGTCCCGATCTTTCGATGAGATGATAACTATCGATTTGGTGGAGACGACTTTGACGATCCGACTACAAACGTGCACGACGTTGCGCCTTAGCAATCGCTAAACCAATCTCCTGAGGTTACTGATGATGCCGGAAGCACGGTCAGCCTGACCACGAAGGTATATTCCTGCAAGCAACCGAAGAACGAGCAAGAATATGATAAAGCAATCTGAATATTGCAAATATATATGAGGTATTGATAATGGTGGGGATCCGTAAGCGGTCTTGGTCTGGTCGTTGGACACAAACGAAGTACACGAAGTTGCAATGGCTAACTTTTAACTAAACAAATCCCAAAGAAAAGCTACTAGATGGATCTACTTATATAGGAGGAAGGGGTGGCGGCCAAGGAGGTGGGAGGACGTCCCAAGGCAGCCTAAAACTAAATCTAGGTTGTACAAGGCCAATGGGCCCAAGTGGAGGTGATGTAACACCTTTGGACTTGTAGTTTGACTCGGATTCTGCTGCAGCATCAGATTGTTTCATCCACAACTCAACGCTCCGGACGAATTTGAAGATGATTCCAATTGGGTTGGAAAGTGCACGAAATCTAGTTTTCAACAAAAAAAGAATCACCCAATTCGGAGTCCGTATGAAAAACTTGTGTGCGTTTTGAGTCAGGTGTGTCTGTGCAGTCCGAATCTGAATCCAGAACGTGAGAGACTTGGACTCTATCTTCTTTTGGGCCAAAAGTGACGTGAGAGAACTTTTTGGACAGAAAATAAACATCTCTTTCTTCCTTATCATCATATGTGGATTGTACAAATGTCCCATACACCTGCAATTAGACAAAACACAAAAGTGTGTGAAGTATTTTTGTTCTGGATAACATAAATAGATTATTGAATAGTTTGCACTAGAAATCACCTGACAAATATGCATATATGCAATATTTTTGGTCATATCCAAGGTAGTCATGTCCTCATCATTAAGTCAATCTGATGATCAATCCCTCGAATAGGCGGTAATCCCGGTGGCACGTCTTGTGGAAAGACGTCAGCGAACTCCTGCAAAATGTTAGTGACAGCAGGAGGCAAAGAGGAAGGCACGTCCTCGAATGAAAATAATGCCTCTTTGCACACAAAAGCATAGCAAAAAGATTTGCTGAAATCGAGCTCATCAATATCAGATTTGGTGGCAAATAAACATGCACTTTTCAATTTAATTTCAGAAGCAACACTAGATGGTTTATTATTAGGCTTCATTTGTTGCTCAAATTCTTTTGCCACAATCTGATTTTCACTCTTATTTTTCTCCTGTTTTGCTTTATTAGCTCTATTAATATCATCTTTCAAAATGGAATCAGGAGTCATAGGAAGCAAAGTAGTATTTTTATCCTTATGAACAAGAGTATAGTGATTGTTTCTACCATGGTGTACAGAATTTTTATCAAATTGCCATGGTCTACCAAGTAATAAGAAACATGCTTGCATAGGTACCACATCACAATCAACATAATCAGCATATGTAGAGATACTAAAATGCACACGAACAGTACGTGTTACCTTAACCTTGCCGCTGTTGTTGAACCATTGGATGTAGTAAGGATGTGGATGTGGTCTTGTGGTGAGAGAAAGCTTCTCCACCATCTCCATGCTAGCCAAGTTGTTGCAGCTCCCTCCGTCTATTATGACGCGCACAGAACGTTCCTTCACAACTCCCTTGGTATGGAACAAATTGTGCCTCTGATTTTGCTCAGCTTGTGTGACCTGCACACTCAAAACACGTTGAGCAACTAAACATTCATACCTGTCAGCGTCTTCAGGAGCCATGTATTGCGTCTCATGATCAGAATCATCTCCACCATGTTCTTCACGTGTAATAAGAGCCAATGTCTCCTCATCATAGTCACTAGCGGACTCATATCCACCATTCGCGGTAGCAATTATCACACGCGGAGATTTGCATTCTCTCGCATAATGACCTCCTCCCTTACAACGACGACAAATAATATCACTTGTGTGCCCTGTTGATGCCCTGGAAGAAGAAGAACTCTGTGCAG
Organism: Triticum dicoccoides; assembly: GCF_002162155.2. NCBI lineage: Eukaryota > Viridiplantae > Streptophyta > Magnoliopsida > Poales > Poaceae > Triticum > Triticum dicoccoides. Next base: position 11,871 of record NW_021255797.1, on the reverse strand, counting down.
GCCCGGCAGATGCGCTCTTGGCAGATAATGGTGGTTGTTCCTGTTTTCTTGTATCACGGCTGTAGGAGGCACCTGATTGAGGTGCTGGTGCAGTTGAAGTAGAAGATGCACGCGGCGTCCATGAGGAAGGTCGGCCTGTAGAAAAGTTAGTTCGCGCCAATGCTTGTCGATCCTGCACTTCACGTTCAGCTTTACAAGCAAGATGGAATAAACAAGTGATATTAGTATACTCCTTATAGTCTAGAATGGTCTGAATCTCTCTATTTAATCCACCCAGAAAACGTGCAAGCATAGCTTCATTCTCCTCAACAATACCGCATCGAATCATGCCAGTTTGTAATTCCTGATAATATTCTTCTACAGAATTTTTTCCTTGTCTTAAACGGTGCAATTTTTGAAGCAATTCACGTTGATAATATGGTGGAACCCAACGCGTACGCATAGCGGTTTTCAAAGAAGCCCAAGTAGTTGGAATAGGATATAATCTACAATGTTCAGACCACCATACACATGCAAAACTAGTGAAAGCACAAACAGCAGCAGCAACTCGTCTCTCCTCAGGATATTGTAAACATGTAAATCGTTGTTCAGTTTCTAACTCCCAAGTAAGATATATATCAGGAACATATCTACCCTCAAATGGTGGAATATTCAATTTCAGTTTAGGAATATGGACATCATCTCGTACCTGAGGTGGTGGTGCAGGCCTACCATTACGAATATATACCTGAGGTCGACCTGCTGGTGGTGGTGCTGGTGGCTGCTCGTAGATCTGATTTTGATCAACCTCATCCTCATAATCTCCCACATAATCATCCTCCTCCGCATCAGCAGCAGGAGCCACAGAAGTATCAACAGCAGCACCAACAGTTTGGCCAAACGCAAGAGGAACACGGTGATAGAGGCGAGGGTGTCCCGATCTTTTGATGAGATGATAACTATCGATTTGGTGGAGACGACTTTGACGATCCGACTACAAACGTGCACGACGTTGCGCCTTAGCAATCGCTAAACCAATCTCCTGAGGTTACTGACGATGCCGGAAGCACAGTCAGCCTGACCACGAAGGTCTATTCCTGCAAGCAATCGAAGAACGAGCAAGAATATGATAAAGCAATCTGAATATTGCAAATATATATGAGGTATTGATAATGGTGGGGATCCATAAGCGGTCTTGGTCTGGTCGTTGGACACAAACGAAGTACACGAAGTTGCAATGGCTAACTTTTATCTAAACAAATCCCAAGTAAAAGCTATTAGATGGATCTACTTATATAGGAGCAAGGGGTGGCGGCCAAGGAGGTGGGAGGACGTCCCAAGGCAGCCTAAAACTAAATCTAGGTCGTACAAGGCCAATGGGCGCAAGTGGAGGTGATGTAACACCTTTGGACTTGTAGTTTGACTCGGATTCTGCTGCAGCATCAGATTGTTTCGTCCACAACTCAACGCTCCGGACGAATTTGAAGGTGATTCCAAGTGGGTTAGAAAGTGCACGAAATCTAGTTTCCAACAAAAAAAGAATCACCCAATTCGGAGTCCGTATGAAAAACTTGTGTGCGTTTTGAGTCAGGTATGTCTGTGCAGTCCGAATCTGAATCCAGAACGTGAGAGACTTGGACTCTATCTTCTCTTGGGCCAAAAGTGACGTGAGAGAACTTTTTGGACAGCAAATAAACATCTCTTTCTTCCTTATTTTCATATGTGGATTGTACAAATGTCCCATACACCTGCAATTAGACAAAACACAAAAGTGTGTGAAGTATTTTTGTTCTGGATAACATAAATAGATTATTGAATAGTTTGCACTAGCAATCACCTGACAAATATGCATATATGCAATATTTTTGGTCATATCCAAGGTAGTCATGTCCTCATCATCATCCCCTTCTTGAAAATAAAGCCGTCCTCGGCGTTGCTTAATCTGAAATGTGGCTAACAAAAGAGACAAGGTGTATATGTTGTATATGTATATGTCATCCATTTTTACTTCCCTTAATTTTTGCATATATGACACATGAATAGATGAGTAACTTGCATAGTTCATAAAATCTAAATCCAAAAAATTAGCACAAGAAGTAGAAGGCATGAAAATATTGCAACTCAGTTTGCACATATAAGTGAAGCTCTTATTCATTTCAAAAGATTGACAATGTTCATCATTAAACCATCCCAACATTGGTGAATAAACCTTACTTGCATCAAATTTACATGCTACAACATGCTTAAATAAGCAAACATGCAATAAGTCATTCAACACAGAATCATCACCAAGATTAGAGGTCATATCAAAATGATTAAACATTGGTTCTTTTGCATAAATAGTTAATTCAATGGGTGCACTCAAAATTGTTGGTATTTCAGTTGTTTGATCACATGGCAAAGTCAAATTATCAACGTAGTCCTCTAAAATAGGTGGTGTGATCAAAGTAGTGGGTAGCTCATCAGATGGTGCATTCAAATTGACAAGGCATTCATCATTCTCATGTAGAGATGGAAGATCAGTACCTTTGTCATTACCTCTTATGATCAACTCAGATGATGTAGCCACTCTCGGGGGCGATGTGTCACATGGTGGAGGTGATGTAGTCCTGACAACAACCGATCTGGTTGTCATAGTATGCCTAGTAGTTGAAGGAACAATCATATCAACTCTTGGAATGTGCACCGTGCGCTTGTTCTCCTCGTGGCCAACACGTCGTTTTATTTCCTGTTCAGCTTTGCAAGCAAGATGAAACAAATGGTCCATAGGATAACACTCTTCATGAATTAGTATCTCTTGAATATCACGGTTTAATCCTCCCCAAAATCTATCCATAAAATCATCTTCACTTTCTTCTAAAGATGATAGAGGCAAAGGTGTCCCGTCTTTCGATGAGATGGTGGATTTTGCTTTGGTGGAAGTCGACTTTGACGATCCGACTACGAACGTGTGAGGACGTCGCGCCTTAGCAATCGCTAAACCAACTCCGAGAGGTTATTGACCACGCCGGAGCACGATCAACCTGACCACGAGGGTCTGTTTCCTGCGAGCAAACGAAGAACAAGCAAGAAACTAAGATTGCAATCTGGATATTGCGAATATAAGATGAAAGCTTTATTGATCAAGGTGGGGTTCTGTGACGCCTTTGTCTGGTCGTTGAACACAAACGAAGTACGCGAAGTTGCAGCTATGGCGAACTTTTAATCTAAACAAAACCCAAAGTCTAAACGATGCCCTAAGGGCTGTATATATGGAGGAAGAGGGGGGAAATTTCGTGGCCCTTGGTGGAGGGGTCCGAAATCAACCCTATCTCTTGTTTCCCCACACATACGGACTCTAAAAATAGCCTATACTTATGTATTTCGAAATTACATGGGCCTGGCCCAATAATAAGGTGACGCAGCACCTAAAATAGCCTCGGGATGAAATTTATGAAGTGGCATCTTGTATATTTCGTCCAAGGCTTCATGCACCCATTATGGTGGCTTCAAAGTCCTGAAATCATCACTTGTAACTCCGTTCATGTTTCCCTTGCGCATGCCATCATCTCCATGCTTGTTCTTGCTCCAATGTTCATCCTTCTCCAAGCTAGGCCCTTCATTTGTAAGCAAAACAAATGTATCCAATTTAGGCAGCATCATATTCTCATGAACATTAGAATCATTACCAAGAAACGAAAGTACCTGGTAATTTAGTTGGCGTGCACGAGCTCTAGTAATTGGTCCAGTATGTATAGCAGCAGGGGTTGTGGGTGTAACAATTGTATTGATGTCCTTATCATCCTCCCCTTCTTGAAATGAAGTCGTCCTCGACGGAAGTTCATCTTCCTCACCCAAATAAGGCTTCAAATCTGCAATGTTAAAAGTGGGACTAACCCCAAAATCTGCAGGCAGCTCAAGTTTATATGCATTATCATTTATTTTCTCTAACACCTTAAAGGGACCATCAGCACGTGGCATTAACTTTGATTTGCGCAAATCAGGAAATCTATCCTTACGCAAATGTAACCAAACAAGATCTCCAGGTGCAAACACAACATGTTTTCTACCCTTATCTCCAGCAAGTTTATATTTAGCATTCATGCGCTCAATGTTTTCCTTAGTTAACTCATGCATTTTTAAAATCAATTCAGCACGTTGTTTAGCATCAAAATTAACCTTCTCCGAAGATGGAAGAGGCAACAAATCAATAGGTGCACGAGGTTGGAAACCATACACAACTTCAAAAGGGCACATCTTAGTAGCAGAATGCAATGAACGATTATAAGCAAATTCAATATGAGGCAAGCATTCCTCCCACATTTTCTTATTATTCTTCAAAACAGCCCTAAGCATAGTAGACAACATTCTATTGACTACTTCAGTTTGTCCATCAGTTTGGGGGTGACAAGTAGTACTAAAAAGCAGTTTAGTCCCCAACTTAGCCCATAAACATCTCCAAAAGTGGCTAAGAAATTTAGTATCACGATCTGAAACAATAGTATTTGGCACACCATGCAAGCGAATAATTTCACGAAAGAACAAATCAGCAACATTAACAGCATCATCGCTTTTATGACATGGTATAAAGTGTGCCATTTTCGAGAATCTATCCACGACAACAAATATGCTATCCCTCCCCTTCTTTGTTCGAGGTAAACCTAAAACAAAGTCCATAGATATATCCTCCCAAGGAACACTAGGTACAGGCAAAGGCATATATAAACCATGAGGATTGAGGCGTGACTTAGCTTTTTCACATGTAGTGCAGCGAGCAATAAAACGCTCAACATCCCGTCTCATCTTTGGCCAAAAGAAATGTGTAGCAAGTACGTCCTCCGTCTTCTTCACGCCAAAGTGTCCCATTAATCCTCCTCCATGCGCCTCCTGCAACAACAAAAGACGAACGGAGCTAGCTGGAATGCATAGCTTGTTAGCACGAAACACAAATCCATCGTTAACAACAAACTTGTTCCACATTCTTCCTTCTTTACAATTATGCATTACATCTTTAAAATCAGCATCATGCACATATTGATCTTTGATGGTCTCCAAACCAAATATTTTGAAGTCAAGTTGTGAAAGCATAGTATAGCGACGAGACAAAGCATCAGCAATAACATTTTCTTTTCCCTTCTTGTGTTTAATGACATAAGGGAAAGTCTCAATGAATTCAACCCACTTAGCATGTCTACGATTCAGTTTAGCTTGACTTTTAATATGCTTCAATGATTCATGATCAGAATGTATAACAAATTCTTTGGGCCATAAATAATGTTGCCATGTTTCTAAAGTCCGAGCAAGAGCATATAATTCTTTATCATAAGTAGAATAATTCAGACTAGGCCCACTCAATTTTTCAGAAAAGTATGCAACAGGTTTGCCATCTTGTAATAACACACCTCCTAATCCAATTCCACTAGCATCACATTCAAGCTCAAAAGTCTTATTAAAATCAGGAAGTTGGAGTAAAGGAGCATGTGTCAACTTATCTTTCAATACCGTGAAGGCTTCTTCCTGTGCGGTACCCTAAAGAAAAGGCACATCTTTCTTTGTAAGCTCATTGAGAGGTGCAGCAATGGTGCTGAAATCTCTCACAAAACGCCTATAGAATCCAACGAGGCCAAGAAAACTCCTCACTTGTGTGACCGTTTTGGGCTGCGGCCAACTCTCAATAGCTTCAATCTTGGCTTTATCAACTTCAATTCCCTGTGGAGTAACAACATAGCCAAGAAAAGATACTCGGTCGGTGCAAAAGGTGCACTTCCCAAGGTTACCAAACAAACGTGCATCACGTAGAGCAATAAAAACAGCACGTAAATGTTCCAAATGTTCCTCCAAAGATCTGCTATAAATCAATATGTCATCAAAGTAAACTACCACAAATCGTCCAATGAAAGCACGTAAAACTTCGTTCATTAATCTCATGAAAGTACTAGGTGCATTAGTTAACCCAAAAGGCATGACTAACCACTCATATAATCCAAACTTAGTTTTAAATGCTGTTTTCCATTCATTTCCCAATTTCATACGAATTTGATGGTAGCCACTACGCAAATCAACTTTGGAGAATATTGTAGAGCCACTCAATTCATCAAGCATATCATCTAGCCTAGGAATAGGATGACGATAACGAATAGTAATATTATTAATGCCTCTACAATCAACACACATACGTGATGTACCATCCTTTTTCGGCACTAGAATAATAGGAACAGCACAAGGACTAAGGGATTCGCGTATATAACCTTTGTCGAGAAGCTCTTGTACTTGACGCATAATCTCCTTCGTCTCCTCTGGATTGTGATAGAGGCAAAGGTGTCCCGTCTTTCGATGAGATGGTGGATTTCGCTTTGGTGGAAGTCGACTTTGACGATCCGACTACGAACGTGTGAGGACGTCGCGCCTTAGCAATCGCTAAACCAACTCCGAGAGGTTATTGACCACGCCGGAGCACGATCAACCTGACCACGAGGGTCTGTTTCCTGCGAGCAAACGAAGAACAAGCAAGAAACTAAGATTGCAATCTGGATATTGCGAATATAAGATGAAAGCTTTATTGATCAAGGTGGGGTTCTGTGACGCCTTTGTCTGGTCGTTGAACACAAACGAAGTACGCGAAGTTGCAGCTATGGCGAACTTTTAATCTAAACAAAACCCAAAGTCTAAACGATGCCCTAAGGGCTTTATATATGGAGGAAGAGGGGGGAATTTCGTGGCCCTTGGTGGAGGGGTCCGAAATCAACCCTATCTCTTGTTTCCCCACACATACGGACTCTAAAAATAGCCTATACTTATGTATTTCGAAATTACATGGGCCTGGCCCAATAATAAGGTGACGCAGCACCTAAAATAGCCTCGGGACGAAATTTATGAAGTGGCATCTTGTATATTTCGTCCAAGGCTTCATGCACCATTATGGTGGCTTCAAAGTCCTGAAATCATCACTTGTAACTCCGTTCTTGTTCCCCTTGCGCATGCCATCATCTCCATGCTTGTTCTTGCTCCAATGTTCATCCTTCTCCAAGCTAGGCCCTTCATTTGTAAGCAAAACAAATGTATCCAATTTAGGCAGCATCATATTCTCATGAACATTAGAATCATTACCAAGAAACGAAAGTACCTGGTAATTTAGTTGGCGTGCACGAGCTCTAGTAATTGGTCCAGTATGTATAGCAGCAGGGGCTGTGGGTGTAACAATTGTATTGATGTCCTCATCACCAACTTCCTGAGTTTAATAAGACTTTTGAGCTTGAATGTGATGCTAGTGGAATTGGATTAGGAGGTGTGTTATTACAAGATGGCAAACCTGTTGCATACTTTTCTGAAAAATTGAGTGGGCCTAGTCTGAATTATTCTACTTATGATAAAGAATTATATGCTCTTGTTCGGACTTTAGAAACATGGCAACATTATTTATGGCCCAAAGAATTTGTTATACATTCTGATCATGAATCTTTGAAACATATTAAAAGTCAAGCTAAACTGAATCGTAGACATGCTAAATGGGTTGAATTCATTGAGACTTTCCCTTATGTCATTAAACACAAGAAGGGAAAAGAAAATGTTATTGCTGATGCATTGTCTCGTCGCTATACTATGCTTTCACAACTTGACTTCAAAATATTTGGATTGGAGACCATCAAAGATCAATATGTGCATGATGCTGATTTTAAAGAGGTAATGCAGAATTGTAAAGATGGAAGAATGTGGAACAAGTTTGTCGTTAACGATGGATTTGTGTTTCGTGCTAACAAGCTATGCATTCCAGCTAGCTCCGTTCGTCTTTTGTTGTTGCAGGAGGCGCATGGAGGAGGATTAATGGGACACTTTGGCGTGAAGAAGACAGAGGACGTACTTGCTACACATTTCTTTTGGCCAAAGATGAGACGGGATGTTGAGCGTTTTATTGCTCGATGCACTACATGTCAAAAAGCTAAGTCACGACTCAATCCTCATGGTTTATATATGCCTTTGCCTGTACCTAGTGTTCCTTGGGAGGATATATCTATGGACTTGTTTTAGGTTTACCTCGAACAAAGAAGGGGAGGGATAGCATATTTGTTGTCGTGGATAGATTCTCGAAAATGGCACACTTTATACCATGTCATAAAAGCGATGATGCTGTTAATGTTGCTGATTTGTTCTTTCGTGAAATTATTCGCTTGCATGGTGTGCCAAATACTATTGTTTCAGATCGTGATACTAAATTTCTTAGCCACTTTTGGAGATGTTTATGGGCTAAGTTGGGGACTAAACTGCTTTTTAGTACTACTTGTCACCCCCAAACTGATGGACAAACTGAAGTAGTCAATAGAACGTTGTCTACTATGCTTAGGGCTGTTTTGAAGAATAATAAGAAAATGTGGGAGGAATGCTTGCCTCATATTGAATTTGCTTATAATCGTTCATTGCATTCTACTACTAAGATGTGCCCTTTTGAAGTTGTGTATGGTTTCCTACCTCGTGCACCTATTGATTTGTTGCCTCTTCCATCTTCGGAGAAGGTTAATTTTGATGCTAAACAACGTGCTGAATTGATTTTAAAAATGCATGGGTTAACTAAGGAAAACATTGAGCGTATGAATGCTAAATATAAACTTGCTGGAGATAAGGGTAGAAAACATGTTGTGTTTGCACCTGGAGATCTTGTTTGGTTACATTTGCGTAAGGATAGATTTCCTGATTTGCGCAAATCAAAGTTAATGCCACGTGCTGATGGTCCCTTTAAGGTGTTAGAGAAAATAAATGATAATGCATATAAACTTGAGCTGCCTGCAGATTTTGGGGTTAGTCCCACTTTTAACATTGCAGATTTGAAGCCTTATTTGGGTGAGGAAGATGAACTTCCGTCGAGGACGACTTCATTTCGAGAAGGGGAGGATGATGAGGACATCAATACAATTGTTACACCCACAGCCCCTGCTGCTATACATACTGAACCAATTACTAGAGCTCGTGCACGCCAACTAAATTACCAGGTACTTTCGTTTCTTGGTAATGATTTTAATGTTCATGAGAATATGATGCTGCCTAAATTGGATACATTTGTTTTGCTTACAAATGAAGGGCCTAGCTTGGAGAAGGATGAACATTGGAGCAAGAACAAGCATGGAGATGATGGCATGCGCAAGGGGAACAAGAACGGAGTTACAAGTGATGATTTCAGGACTTTGAAGCCACCATAATGGGTGCATGAAGCCTTGGACGAAATATACAAGATGCCACTTCATAAATTTCGTCCCGAGGCTATTTTAGGTGCTGCGTCACCTTATTATTGGGCCAGGCCCATGTAATTTCGAAATACATAAGTATAGGCTATTTTTAGAGTCCGTATGTGTGGGGAAACAAGAGATAGGGTTGATTTCGGACCCCTCCACCAAGGGCCACGAAATCCCCCCCCTCTTCCTCCATATATACAGCCCTTAGGGCATCGTTTAGACTTTGGGTTTTGTTTAGATTAAAAGTTCACCATAGCTGCAACTTCGCGTACTTCGTTTGTGTTCAACGACCAGACAAAGGCGTCACAGAACCCCACCTTTATCAATAAAGCTTTCATCTTATATTCGCAATATCCAGATTGCGAATATAAGATGAAAGCTTTATTGATCAAGGTGGGGTTCTGTGACGTCTTTGTCTGGTCGTTGAACACAAACGAAGTACGCGAAGTTGCAGCTATGGCGAACTTTTAATCTAAACAAAACCCAAAGTCTAAATGATGCCCTAAGGGCTGTATATATGGAGGAAAAGGGGCGGAATTTCGTGGCCCTTGGTGGAGGGGTCCGAAATCAACCCTATCTCTTGTTTCCCCACACATACTGACTCTAAAAATAGCCTATACTTATGTATTTCGAAATTACATGGGCCTGGCCCAATAATAAGGTGACGCAGCACCTAAAATAGCCTCGGGACGAAATTTATGAAGTGGCATCTTGTATATTTCGTCCAAGGCTTCATGCACCCATTATGGTGGCTTCAAAGTCCTGAAATCATCACTTGTAACTCCGTTCTTGTTTCCCTTGCGCATGCCATCATCTCCATGCTTGTTCTTGCTCCAATGTTCATCCTTCTCCAAGCTAGGCCCTTCATTTGTAAGCAAAACAAATGTATCCAATTTAGGCAGCATCATATTCTCATGAACATTAGAATCATTACCAAGAAACGAAAGTACCTGGTAATTTAGTTGGCGTGCACGAGCTCTAGTAATTGGTCCAGTATGTATAGCAGCAGGGGTTGTGAGTGTAACAATTGTATTGATGTCCTCATCAAAAGAGGAATGCAACAAGGTAGTTTGTAAATCATCATAATATTTTGTTACAGTTTCACTACCTTGTTTTAAGTGTTGCAACTTCTTAATCATGTCACGAGTATAATAAGCAGGGACGAAAGTATGTCGCATGGCAAGTTTCAAATCATCCCAAGTAGTCGGTATATAATCAGGGTGTAACCGACAATATTCACTCCACCAAACCAAAGCATAACCAGTGAAAGAACCAACCGCAACCTTAACCTTTTTATGTTCATTGAAATTATGGGAAACAAATATATTTTTTATGTTGAACTCCCATTCAATATATAAAGCAGGTTTAAAACGGCCATTAAATGGTGGTATAGATACATTAACCTGATCATGTACATTTGGATGTTTGTGCACCTCTCGTGACGGTTGTGGTATTTGCAAAGGTGGTGACACGTCTCCCGCGATCGACAAAGCCCATGAATTGACTCTGGATCCTGTCATGATTAGTAGAATAAGAAACAAAACCCAAAAATAATGTTCCTATAACTACTAGGATGTGGTGGTCAAACACTCACAGTAAAGCAAATATCAATGTCTTACAAGTTCTTACCATGCAGCAGGCGGTGATCGGCAACCAGCGGTGTCAAGTAACTCCGAATATTGAGTAAAGCGATTGCCAGGGGAGCGTACGTATACACGGTGTAGAAATATGTGGAGCTGGGTTGGCTATATATGGTAGCAAAAGATTAGCAATAATCAATTCAAAGATGCAATGTTGAATAAACGCTCAACGACGGTACTGTGCTGGTCCTAGGCTAGACCGGACTAGAGACGTGTGATAGAGGCAAAGGTGTCCCGTCTTTCGATGAGATGGTGGATTTCGCTTTGGTGGAGGTCGACTTTGACGATCCGACTACGAGCGTGCGAGGACGTCGCGCCTTAGCAATCGCTAAACCAACTCCGAGAGGTTATTGACCACGCCGGAGCACGATCAACCTGACCACGAGGGTCTGTTTCCTGCGAGCAAACGAAGAACAAGCAAGAAACTAAGATTGCAATCTGGATATTGCGAATATAAGATGAAAGCTTTATTGATCAAGGTGGGGTTCAGTGACGCCTTTGTCTGGTCGTTGAACACAAACGAAGTACGCGAAGTTACAGCTATGGCGAACTTTTAATCTAAACAAAACCCAAAGTCTAAACGATGCCCTAAGGGCTGTATATATGGAGGAAGAGGGGGGAATTTCGTGGCCCTTGGTGGAGGGGTCCGAAATCAACCCTATCTCTTGTTTCCCCACACATACGGACTCTAAAAATAGCCTATACTTATGTATTTCGAAATTACATGGGCCTGGCCCAATAATAAGGTGACGCATCACCTAAAATAGCCTCGGGACGAAATTTATGAAGTGGCATCTTGTATATTTCGTCCAAGGTTTCCTGCACCCATTATGGTGGCTTCAAAGTCCTGAAATCATCACTTGTAACTCCGTTCTTGTTCCCCTTGCGCATGCCATCATCTCCATGCTTGTTCTTGCTCCAATGTTCATCCTTCTCCAAGCTAGGCCCTTCATTTGTAAGCAAAACAAATGTATCCAATTTAGGCAGCATCATATTCTCATGAACATTAGAATCATTACCAAGAAACGAAAGTACCTGGTAATTTAGTTGGC
>NW_021255796.1:0-406 GCF_002162155.2 Triticum dicoccoides | reverse complement strand
ATGATATATGTGATGTATGAGATTGACCATGTTCTTGTAATAGGAATCACGACTTGCATGTCGATGAGTATGACAACCGGCAGGAGCCATAGGAGTTGTCTTAATTTATTATATGACCTGCGTGTCAATGAAAACGCCATGTAATTACTTTACTTTATTGCTAACCGTTAGCCATAGTAGTAGAAGTAACAGTTGGCGAGACAACTTCATGAAGACATGATGATGGAGATCATGATGATGGGGATCATGGTGTCATGCCGGTGACGATGATGATCATGGCGCCCCGAAGATGGAGATCAAAAGGAGCAAAATGATATTGGCCATATCATGTCACTGTTTGATTGCATGTGATGTTTATCATGCTTTTACATCTTATTTGCTTAGAACGGCGGTAGCTTAAATAAGA
>NW_021255795.1:0-580 GCF_002162155.2 Triticum dicoccoides | reverse complement strand
GAAGTTGGTTTAGCGATTGCTAAGGCGCGACGTCCTCGCACGTTCGTAGTCGGATCGTCAAAGTCCACTGCCACCAAAGCGATATCCATCATCTCATCAAAAGACAGGACACCTTTGCCTCTATCAAGTGGTATCAGATTTCTAGGTTGCTCGGTGAGATTTTACAGTTTTTCATAGTTTAGATCGAGTCTGTTCTTCATACCTATAGTCCATGAAAAAGCCACAAAAAATATTAGGGTTAGTTCATCATATCCGAACCAATCTGAGCCTTTGCATAATCTTTTTAGGGTTTTGCTTTGTTGAATTTGCGGTTGCATCGTCGTGTCTAGTTGCTGGTCTTAGAGTCTAGTCTTTTAGAGTTTCGAGTTCTGGTCATAAGTTGTCACGCTGCCACCGCATCATCATCATCACCCCTGCCATCTACCACCACCGCTTATCCGCCACCGCTTCGAATCCGTATCCATATACCACCACAGCTGTCATATACCACCACCGCTGCCATCTACCACCATATATCCACCACCAATCCGAGTTCTTGTCATATTAGGTTTGTTTTCGAGATCCATCTAGATTCTGATTC
>NW_021255794.1:0-464 GCF_002162155.2 Triticum dicoccoides | reverse complement strand
CCCTGCTGCACCTCGCCGTCGCCGCCCGCCCTGCTGCACCTCGTCGTTGCCGCCCGCCCTGCTGCACCTCGCCGTCGCCGTCGCCGTCGCCGGCCGTGAGCAACTTTCTTTTATTTTTGTATAGTTCATAGATTTTTTTTGTTAGATTAGATTTGTAGTAATTTAGATATATAGTTCATATTGTGTAATTTAGATCGTGTAATTAATTTGTTCATATTATGTTAGATTCTTTTTCTGTTAGTAGATTTTTTTGTTAGATTAGATGTGTAGATCTTTTTGTTAGATTAGATGTGGTGTAATTTAGATATGTAGTTCACATTGTGTAATTTAGATTGTGTAATTAATATGTAGTTCATATTTTTAATAATTACTTCATATATATATATAGTTGAACTAGCTAGTTGATTTAATAAACTAATTTATTTTACTATATATAGAAGTAGTTTGTTTTTAGTAAGTAGTAC
>NW_021255793.1:0-603 GCF_002162155.2 Triticum dicoccoides | reverse complement strand
GAATCTCATAAAAAGGTTGCCATAACCGGCGATAATATGGTAAGATGATTAGATACCTATCCTATTTTTGGACTGCCATTCAAATCGGTTGAAAGTATCCCGTGCAACCATCTCCCATTGGTTGCTCCCAATATCCATAAGCTCGATGTGGTTCATATGGCTTAGTATTGACCATGTACGGATCCAAGCAGATGCCCTGAAGATAACCTGCAAAAAGTTTTGTGATAGTTTGTCTGTTAAAGGCAACATCATTCCGACAATTTCATATGGCCCATATTAATGCACACACTCCAACTCGAATATGTGTCAGAGTCTTAGGCTCTATCCCAATCAACCAAGTCCCAAATAAATGTGAAACCATGATGCATGAAGATACGTTAAAAGACGTGTGAATGGTCCGCCACAATAACTTAGCAAGTGGGCACTCAAGAAAAAGATGTTGTATTTGTTTTGTCCTGATCACAAAAGCAACATTGTTTACTACCCTCCCAACTACGTTTTGCCAAGTTATTTATCCTTTGTCAAAATTACTCCTTATGCACAAACCACATAAATACTTTGATTTTTAACAACACCTTGATTTTCCAAATGTGAATCGACCTC
>NW_021255792.1:0-1767 GCF_002162155.2 Triticum dicoccoides | reverse complement strand
GATTTGTACTTTCTTCACAAAATACATTCTATCAAATCAGGGAAAGTAAGTACCTTCCTAAAATGGTGACACGTATAACTCCTGCAATCCAGACATTGATTTCAGGGCCAAAGTTGTGCTTTAATACCCTCCAGGGGCATGTAGTATGGACTGAATACAATTTTAGTGATCCGCTCACGTGCACATACAAGCCACCATCGACGATGAATTTGGTTCTACGGCAAAAATGACGTGCGTATATTCCGAATAAAGGTGAGAAATGTTATGTACAGTACACATTCTGCTCATGCTAACAACATCTACTATTAGACTACTAAATCATACCTCGGATTTCTATTTTCTAAATTAAAATAGACCTTGCTAGAGTAGAAAAGAAACATGCAGTGCGGCGTTTCGGTGCCCAGGCTCATCTGCACCCGTCCAGAAAAAAAATCACAGAAAATTCAGAAAAAATTCAAAAACTTCCAATCTTTTTCTGCATGGTAGAAACTTTATCACGTGAGGTCCGCTCCAAATTTTAGATCATTTGGACTTATGAGAAGCTCTCAGCAAAAAAGACAAATCGGGTCAGAACAGTGCATAAACAGTAAACATTTTTACAGACCCTGGATTTGTTTTTTTTTTTTTTGCCGAGAGCTGCTCAGATGTCCAAATGACTTAAAAATTGGAGCGTACCTTACGCATCAAATTATCTACCACACACACACACAATTTGGATTTATTTATTTTTTGCATTTTTAAAGTATTTGTTTTAATTTTTTTCATAAGGGCGGGTGCAGCTGAGCCTGGGCTCAGAAGTGGATTACCGGCAGATAGGTAGCTAAATTATCTCACAAAGCTATTAACATGCTAGTAGTAGAATCTCATTGGCTCATAGCCTTCTCTTCAGTCCTTGCTTATCACAAATAGTTTATAGATTCACAAATAACCAAACAAGGAGGTAACCGCAGAAGGTATTAGCACATAGCAGCAGCACAAACAACCAGCAACAGGCAAGCAACACGGCAACAGAACCAGCAGCAAACACATCTACCAGCAGCTGCAGCACAAGCAACCAGAACCAGCTAGTATCACATAGTGTCAGGACAAGCAGCAGCCAAGCCTAATAGTAGCAGAACCAGCAGCAAATACATCTACGAACACAAAATCAAAGGGGCCGTGAGAGGATGAAGGAGCTCACCTGCCTGACAAGCAGAGAGAGGGCAGACGAAGGCAAGAACGCAACCAAAACAGCCTTAAACTAACCGAGTCAATCCCTAGGTCTAGGAACCACAACAACCAAAGCATAAAAACATCTGTAAAATCACCTCTTAGAAGCATCACACCGCAGATCTAACATGGTAAACACTCATTGATGTCTCAGAAAACAAAGAAATGATCTCAAACCGGCAGAAACCCAGTCACGCATTTCATCGAGCAGGTGAGAACCAGGGGAGCAAGCAGAACCTCACCTCACAAAAAAGGATCGGGCAGATGTACAAGTAGAGAGCAAACCAGAAAGAGCAGCCCTGCAAACAAGAAGAAAGGAGAGGGAACAAACAAGAACAAGTCAGTATAGATCAATCTACGACGGGAGCAGCAGGAATCAAGCAAATAAAACAAGAACCTCACCCTAGCAAAACCCAACAGCAGAACTCCAGCTAGTCTAGATTGTGGCCAGCAGCTCCCCCACAAGAGATAGAGAACTCGGGGAGGTCGATGTTGCACAAGGCAGAGGCGGAGCCGGTGACCGTGCGAGGGGGGTGTGTGGGGGTGCTGCAGGTGGCC
>NW_021255791.1:0-392 GCF_002162155.2 Triticum dicoccoides | reverse complement strand
GAGTGAGTGAAATAGAAAGAGTGAGTGAAAAAGTGTGTGTGCGTGTGTGAAAGAGACATGGACAACACACGATAAAACTAGAGAAAAAGCATGTGTGTCCTATGCAAACATATCACAAATGCATCTTCGACAACGGAAGCAAGGTGAGGAGATAGTGTGTGGTTGTTTGCAACCGAGAGAGAAAGACCCCTAGCACGTGGCCAAGAGGGGTCTGACAAACAAGGGAGACAGGTCGAGAGAGACGTACGGAGAAAATGCAGATATGGGGAGGAGAGAGTGTATGTTTGTCATAGAGAGATCCCCTGGAGATCGTGATGGGACTACATGGGTGGGAGATTGAGTGACAAGGTGTGTGCGCGATAGAAGATACCCCGAGAGATATCGAGATAGAT
>NW_021255790.1:0-490 GCF_002162155.2 Triticum dicoccoides | reverse complement strand
TAGAGAGGGTCACGGCAAAAATTGGACGCACTTCGTGTACGAACTGGACAAACTCTTTCGGAGTATCAGGGTTTCGGACGAGAACTCATCTGTTACACGGCCACTTCAATGTTTTTTAAACTTATTTGAACTCCGGACTTCTTTTGTGCTCAGTATGCATCATTCAAAGCGACGTCATCAATTTCCAACATCTTCTTTCATCATTTGTTGTTTTTCGGCCATTTACCTAATTGTTTAGAGAGCTAAATGACCGTGAAATTGAAAATCACTACAAAATGAATTCTCAAAATGTTGAAACTTGGCATGGTATCATCATTTCACCTGCATAGCATGTACGAAAGAGTAGAGAGGGTCACGGCAAAAACTGGACGCACTTCGTGTACAAACTGGACAAACTCTTTCGGAGTATCAGGGTTTCGGACGAGAACTCATCTGTTACACAGGCACTTCAATGTTTTTTAAACTTATTTGAACTCCGAACTTCTTTTGT
>NW_021255789.1:0-567 GCF_002162155.2 Triticum dicoccoides | reverse complement strand
AAGAGGAGATGCCCGGATCCTCAGGCGATCTTTTGCAAGAGCTTTCACAACTGCACGAACAAGTTCAGCAGGTGATGCAGGGTGTCGCCAAGGCCTTGTGGCCATCCGCCTCCCTGCCAGGAAGCATGGGGGAGCTTGTACAACTGCTCAAGGGTGCGCGACGGTATTTCTGACTATGGAATCTATCTGCCTGTCAACAAGGTGCGAGCGAGGCTTGGGCCATGGTAAAAACACGGTATACCAAGCTCGATCCGAATCACATCGCCTGGGTCGGACCTGTAGGGTCAGATGGGAAGGAGATTCCCGTTAGTCTGGTATATCACCAGGTAGGATTAGCCGCAAAGTATTCCCAACAGGATTGTAGGCTAGACAGCCTGTTGGATGGCATAGAAGAAGAAGTATGTGAGTCTAAGTGACTATGTACTTCAATTGACATATTTGTCCCTAGCCGGATTGTAAATCATTTGTCATGGCGGACCTTTTCGCTTCAGCCTCCGGACCTGACAGTCCGGAGTGTTTCCGAATACCTGCTCAGTTATATAAACCGGGGTACGTGTGGAAACCAGG
>NW_021255788.1:0-386 GCF_002162155.2 Triticum dicoccoides | reverse complement strand
TCAGGAGGTTTAAGTATTCCCTGCATGATTAGCATAACGAATGTATTTCATCCAACAGACAGAGTCACCACTCATCATACCCCCCATGCCATGCCGGACACACTCGTCTCGAGGAGGAACTAGGGATAAGCTCGGGTCTACCCAAGACAGAGACTTTCCCGTTTTCCTTCCGGTAGGCACGAAAGGCATACGAGGATGATCACTATCACAAGCATGTCCATTTCCAACAGCAAGGAAATTTTCAATAAGCATTCATGCAAATGATCACATCACCACATAAAATAACGAGTTCTACATATTGAGGTGGTGTCATGATCGTGTCAAACAATGCATGCAAAATATTATGCCAGGGTTCAGAATGCTTGCCTTCAATGTGTGGAAAGGCA
>NW_021255787.1:0-645 GCF_002162155.2 Triticum dicoccoides | reverse complement strand
TCCGAGGGGCCCATGAGGCAGGGGGCGCGCCCAGGGGGGGCGCCCTCCACCCTCGTGACCTCCCCGGAAACTTCTTGGAGTAGGGTCCAAGTCTCCTGGATCACGTTCGGTGAGAAGATCACGTTCCCGAAGGTTTCATTCCATTTGGACTCCGTTTGATATTCTGTTTCCTCGAAATACTGAAATAGGCAAAAAACATCACTTCTGGGCTGGGTCTCCGGTTAATAGGTTAGTCCCAAAAATAATATAAAAGTGGAAAATAAAGCCCAACATAGTCCAAAATAGTAGATAAAGTAGCATGGAGCAATCAAAAATTATAGATACGTTGGAGACGTATCATACACCACTAGGGGGGAGGCGGATGCTAGATACGCGCGCTATCTAGCGGGAGAGAGGAGGGAGCAGAGGAGGAACCGGATGAAGACCAGTTTCATCGCGATTATGCTAATCGTGATGACCGCAACTCTCTTCTATGTGATGGTAGTTTAGATGATCGATATCGACTTGTAATGTGAAGACAAACTCGCTACTTGCGGTCTCGAGACTTGTAATGTTCTAACTTTGCTCGGTATTTTGAATTTGGAGACTAGCTAATATGATGAATTGTATTCGGAGACTAATCTTCTATTGTATTCGACAAATCTG
>NW_021255786.1:0-1906 GCF_002162155.2 Triticum dicoccoides | reverse complement strand
TCCAGGTCCTCAAACCCTTGGACTATGTCCTCCACCGTGACACGAGCATAGCCATCTTGAATGGGGTTGTTGTGGTGGAGTGCTCCAGGTAAACATGGTAAAGCACTGCCGATGGCTACCTTCATGGACATGTTCCCGATAGGATAATACAGATGACATTCTTTCATCTCCTTTATATCGTCCACGGGGTAGCGAGGAGGCTCCGGTGCAGTAATTTCGACCACCAGAGGCTCCGGTGCAGTAATTTCGACCACCAGAGGCTCCGGTGCAGTAATTTCGATCGTCGGTGCATCTGCACCAGCCGGTGGGGCCTCCGTGGAAGCCACACTGCTTCTCCGCTGCTGGCTTCTGAGATCCGCTGGATGATCTTCATGCTGCGCCCGAGCTGCATCTCGTTCGGCTACTAGTACACTCACGGTTTTCTTCATCACATCCATTTCCGATGCCAGCCGCGCCACAACATCTGCTTCCCGATCCATCTTTCTCTTCCGGCTTCTGTAACCGTACGGGTCATCATTCTGGGGGAACCCTATTTTCCACGGAATGTGCCCCATGCCTCGTACACGTCCTCCGTGTTCAGGATTCCCGAGGGCTTTTGTCAGCGCGTCGTTCTCTCTGTTGAACTTGATCTTCCCCTCTTGAGCATCCCTCATTGCGTCAATAAGGGCTTGGGTGGGTTTAATTATTTTGCCCCGGTAAACACACTCCCCTGTCTCCGGGTTCAGCGTTCCCCCATGCCCGTACCACCAGCTTTTGGCCCTTGGGTCCCATCCCTCCGTACCTGGACGAATTCCTCGCGCCCTCAGCTCGTTCTCCATCTTCTCCCACCTAGGCTCCCAAAGGCGATACCCTCCTGGCCCCATAATATGATTGTACTCCTTCTTAGCCGCATTTTCCTTATTTTTTTTCGATATTTGAATGAACTGCTCCGATTTCTTTTGCTTCACAAATTCTGGCCAATCATGTTTCAGTTTCTCATATTGTCCTTTGAAATCCGGAGTCTTGTTCTGCTTGACAAAGTCATGGGCTAGATTTTGCTTGAATTTCCGGAATGCGTCGGCCATCTTATGAAGAGCGAACTGTTTGACTAGCCTCCTCCTCTCCTTGTTTTCCTCAATCTTGTTACCCTCCTCATCGAATTTGTTGTATTCCGGAGGTAGAACGAAATGTTCCATAAGCTTCTTGAAGCAATCTTTTTTTGTTCTCTTATCGACAAAAGTGAAACCAGCAATTCGTGCCTTCTTTGGCTTATTCCACTCCTGGACGGTGATCGAGACGTTGTCTCTAACAATGGCTCCGCATTGGTTGACAAACTTGGTGGCGTTCTTGCGGGGCTCCAGCGGCCTGCCGGTTGCACTGTCGACAACCTCGATGGTGCATGTTTCTCCTTGTTTCATCGTCTTGATTGCGCCACGCTTTGACGACGTACTCGATTGTTTCGACGATCCGGCCGAGGGCTAAAATAAGAAAGAGAGTCGCGCGAGTTAGTCCACACATATTTATTCAAATCAGTTAGTTTGTATCACCAGAGGCTCAATGTATATATATACCTCGGCGCCGGAGGTGGTTGCTACTTCCATTTGAAGATCGTCGTTTATCGACGTTTGTTCGGCATCATCTTGCTGACGGCGCCCTTCATCTTCACCGTCAAGGTTCAGATAAGAAGAGATATCATCTTCTTCTTGTCCGGTGGGCACATATAGAATATCGCCGTTTATGATGCCGAACATATGTGCTTCACCGTCCGGATCATAGTTGTCCATAATCGGGTCAGCTCTATCGTCCGCCATTATGTCAGTCCTGAAAACATGTAGTAAAAACAAATTAATTAAGTGAAGAAGGGGGGCGGTGGCGGTGGCGGTGGCGAAAGGGCGGTGGCAAAAGGAGGGGGCGAGGAAGGGGTGGG
>NW_021255785.1:0-423 GCF_002162155.2 Triticum dicoccoides | reverse complement strand
AAAAAAGGGTTGTACCCCAATTGCGAAGATGGCAACAGAAAGCTCGATACCGTACTGAAATTGCTGCAGTGGAAGGCAGAGAATGGTGTGCCTGACAAAGGATTTGAGAATCTATTGAAAATATTGAAGAAGAAGCTTCCAAAGGATAATGAATTTCCCGATAGTACGTACGCAACAAAGAAGGTCATATGCCCTCTAGGATTGGAGGTGCAGAAGATACATGCATGCCCTAATGACTACATTCTCTACCGTGGTGCGTACAAGGATTTGAACGCATGCCTGATATGTGGTGCATTGCGGTATAAGATCAGACGAGATGACCCTGGTGATGTTAACGGCGAGCGCCCCAGGAAGAGGGTTCCTGCCAAGGTGATGTGGTATGCTCCTACAATACCATGGTTGAAACGCCTGTTCAGAAACAAA
>NW_021255784.1:0-1190 GCF_002162155.2 Triticum dicoccoides | reverse complement strand
ATCCAGCCGAGCTTTGAGGGAGATTTCCGTCAGCACGACAGCGTGGTGACGATGATGATGTTCTACCAACGCAGGGTTTCGCCTAAGCACCGCTACGATATTATCGAGGTGGATTATGGTGGAGGGGGCACCGCACATGGCTAAGAGATCCAAGGGATCAATTGTTGTTTCTCCATGGGGTGCCCCCCTCCCCGTATATAAAGGAGTAGAGGAGGGGAGGGCCTGCCCTCTCTTGGGCGCGCCATAGGGGAGTCCTACTCCCACCGGGAGTAGGATTCCCCCCTTCCAAGTTGGAGTAGGAGAAAAGGAAGGGAGAAGGAGAAGGAAGGAAGGGGGTGCGCCTCCCCCCCCCCTCCCTAGTCCAATTCAGACCAGTCTATGGGGAGGGGTGCGGCCACCCTTTGAGGCCTTTCTCTCCTTTCCCGTATGGCCCATGAAGGCCCACTACGAATTCCCGTAACTCTCCGGTAGTCCGGAAAATACCCGAATCACTCGGAACCTTTCCGAAGACCTAATATAGTCGTCCAATATATCGATCTTTATGTCTCGACCATTTCGAGACTCCTCGTGATTTCCCCAATCACATCCGGGACTCCGAACTACCTTCGGTACATCAAAACACATAAACTCATAATATAACCGTCATCAAACTTGAAGCGTGTGGACCCTACGGGTTCGAGAACTATGTAGACATGACCGAGACACGTCTCCGGTCAATAACCAATAGCGGAACCTGGATGCTCATATTTGCTCCCACATATTCTACGAAGATCTTTATCGGTCAAACCGCATAACAACATACGTTGTTCCCTTTGTCATCGGTATGTTACTTGCCCGAGATTCGATTGTCAGTATCTCAATACCTAGTTCAATCTCGTTACCGGCAAGTCTCTTTACTCGTTCCGTAATACATCATCATGTAACTAACTCATTAGTTACAATGCTTGCAAGGCTTATAGTGATGTGCATTACCGAGTGGGCACAGAGATACCTCTCCGACAATCGGAGTGACAAATCCTAATCTCGAAATACGCCAACCCAACAAGTACCTTCGGAGACACCTGTAGAGCACCTTTATAATCACCCAGTTACGTTGTGACATTTGGTAGCACACAAAGTGTTCCTCCGGTAAACGGGACTTCCATAATTTCATTGTTATAGGAACATGCATAAGTCATGAAGAAAGCAAT
>NW_021255783.1:0-2708 GCF_002162155.2 Triticum dicoccoides | reverse complement strand
GTATTTTACCCACCGTCCTCATTTTAGAAAGCCCGTATATGATCTCACGGACCCACTAGCGCTAATCCCCATGGATGGACCGACGAACAGGATACCATGTCCAGATGCCGCCCTTCTCAGTAACGCCACTCTCACGAAAATCCGTTTCTGGTCCAGGGAACAGCTGAGGCCGGAATCACAGCCGTTGGTTTTGTCTCGTGATCCACGTGTATTTCTGTATTGGAGAGAGTACGCCTCTGTTGAAATGTGAGATGGGCCTAGAGCCCATATGACAATTTCAGATTTGATCTCTAAGGGCCCATATAGGTGGCATGACAAGGTGGTGGAAAGTTTAGTCTCACCATGCTAGTGGAAGGAAAATTGGAGTGGTTTATAAAGATGGCTCTTCTACATGCCATTGGAGCTTGAGAACAGAAGAGGCCCTCACGCGCTCCTCCTCCTCCGCCGCGCCGCGCTGCGCCGCGCTTATTTTTGCCAGTCACTAACGGAGAGGTTCTGACAGCAGGGCCACGATCTAAGACGTCGGATCGTGGGCTGTCATGGACTCGGACGTGGGTCAAGCCCACGTCTCTCCACGCGGCTGCGTCTATATAAGTGTGTTGTGTCCCCTAACCCTAGCCGCCACGATCAGATCACATCTGCTCCACGCGAACCGCCCACCGTCGTTCCTTTGCTGCTACTGCCGCCGGTGACTCCATCCCGTCCACCGTCTAGACGGTCGACAGGAGAGTAGGTCTTCGAAACTCCGTCTCTCTGGTTCCTGTACGGGAGAGAGACGAATAGGTTTTTGGGAAGCGACTACGCGACTGCTCGCCTCCGATCCACTACTTCCTCTACGTCCGCTTCGTCTCCGTCATCACCATGTCCAGCGACGCCGAACGCGCTGGTGACGAGAAGACCGAGGCTGACAAGAAGGCCACCGAGGACGCTTCTGCTGCTGCCACCGCGGCGGCGGCTTCTGCATGGCCTACTGGAGGGTATACCGCGTTTATCCCTCTCCTGATAATTTCTGTATTAGCAGTGCTAGCATCATGTGTAGATTTGTCTACTATTTGCGTAGTATGTGCTTGTTTTGATCAGTACCAGTTTGTTGTTAGTTCTGTCAATGCCATGCTAGTTATCTACTTATGGATTAAATTAGTCGAAAAATTGCCTGTTTTCTTAGCAATCCAAAAACCTATTATGTGTAGGAATTTTTCGGCAAGTGGCTTTGCCGCAGCACTGAAACCGGATAAGTTTACCGGTACCTATTTTAAGCGTTGGCAGACAAAGACCACTTTATGGCTCACGACTATGAACGTGTTCTGGGTCACCGTTGTGTCCACGGGAATGATTACTCCTGAACAGGAGAAGGCGTTCAGGGAGGCAACCACTGTGTTTCTCGGAGCAGTTCTTAGCGTGATCGGAGATAAACTGGTCGACGCATATTTACATGTGCATGTCGCCAAGGACTTGTGGGAGGCTCTCGAATCTAAGTTCGGGGCCGCCGATGCAGGGAGCGAGATGTATATAATAGAGCAGTTCCACGATTACAAGATGGTTGAGAACCGTCCTGTACTGGAGCAGGCTCATGAGATAATATGCATTGTTAAGGAGCTTGAGCTTCTGAAGTGCGAGTTACCGGGCAAGTTTGTCGCGGGCTGCATAATCGTTAAGCTCCCCAATTCCTGGAGGAACTTTGCCACCACTCTGAAACATCAGAGGCGTGAATTCTCTGTGGAGGATGTCATTGGCCATCTGAGTGTTGAGCAGAATTCGAGGGCAAAGGACTCGCACGAAAAAGGGGCCGAAGGGACTTCTGTTGCCAACATGGTGAACCAGAGGAACTTCAATTCCCACAAGTTCAAGGGAAAGAACGGTGTCCAAAAGAATACTGACTTCAAGAAGAAGGGTAAGAAGACCTTCAAGAAGAACAAGAAGGATGAGGGCTGCTTTACTTGTGGTTCGGCTGAACATTGGGCCAACAAGTGCCCAAACCAGTTTAAGAAGTCAGGACATGACTCCAAGTCTGTGAACATGATTGTGGGCAACAATGAGAATGGTGCATCTGGGTACGGTAATTTATTTACTGTTTTTTCAGTGTTTCAGCCTACCGATTAGTGGGTGGATACAGGTGCAGGTGTTCATGTGTGTGCTGACATTTCATTGTTCTCTTCTTACCAGGTCACAGGCCATGGGTCCGTATTGATGGGGAATGGCGCGAGTGCTTCTGTTCATGGTGTTGGCACGATCGATCTGAAGTTTACTTCGGAAAGGATTATGCAGCTGAAGAACGTGCAGCATATCCCCGCCATCAAGAAGAACCTCGTTAGTGGCTCCCTTCTATGTAGAGAAGGACAACACTCTCGTACTTGCGTACTTGGGGCTGTTTGGCGAAAGTTAACGTGCCGATCCCCAAAAAGCGTAAGCTTGGACCCAAGACTGGGGACTGCGTTAATTTGGGCTATGCTAAGAACAACGTTGGCTATAGATTTCTAGTAGTGAAATCTGAGGTACCTGACCAGAAGGTCGGTACAATTATGGAGTCTAAGGATGCTACATTCTTTGAGGATATTTTTCCTATGAGAGATATGCAAAGAACTTCTAGATAGGAATCTGAGGAGACTCTTGAGCCTGCCATTCCTATGGAATATTATGAACGAACACATGATGAAAATCCTGAGGAGGATGACAAGGAAACCCTTGGTAGGGGCAAGAGACAAAGGACT
>NW_021255782.1:0-1646 GCF_002162155.2 Triticum dicoccoides | reverse complement strand
GCACCTTGGGGTTCGTCAATCGTGGAAATCACTCTGAGACCCCAAAACACTGAGTAATAGTCCATGAAACTGGCCAGAATCGGCCAAAACTGTGAGTGTTGATGACCGACACGTAAGCGCACCTTTGGGTGCGTCAATCATGGAAATCACTCCGAGACCCCAAAACAGTGAGTAATGGTACACGAAACGGGCCAGAATCTGCCAAAACTGCGAGTGTTGATGACCGACACGTAAGTGCACCTTGGGGTTCGTCAATCGTGGAAATCACTAAGAGACCCCGAAACAGTGAGTAATAGTACTCAAAACGGGTCAGAATCGGCCAAAACTGCGAGTGTTGATGACCGACACGTAAGCACACCTTGGGGTTCAACAACTATGCAAATCGCATTGGGACCCCTAAACGGGGACTAATAGTCCATGAAATGGGCCAGAATCGTCCAAAACTGCGAGTGTTGATGACCGACACGTAAGCGCACCTTGGGGTTCGTCAATCGTGGAAATCACTCTGAGACCCCAAAACAGTGATTAATATTCCACGAAATGGGCGAGAATCTGCCAATACTGCGAGTGTTGATGACCGACACATAAGCGCACCTTGGGGTGCGTCAATCGTGGAAATCACTCCGAGACCCCAAAACAGTGAGTAACAGTCCATGAAACGGGCCAGAATCAGCCAAGACTGTGAGTGTTGATGACCGACACGTAAGCGCACCTTGGGGTTCGTCAATCGTGGAAATCACTCAGAGACCCCAAAACAGTGAGTAATAGTACACGAAACGGGCCAGAATCGGCCAAGACTGTGAGTGTTGATGACCGACACGTAAGCGCACCTTGGGGTTCGTCAATCGTGGAAATCACTCAGAGACCCCAAAAAAGTGAATAATAGTACATGAAACGGGCCAGAATCGGCCAAAACTACGATTGTTGATGGCCGACACGTAAGTGCACCTTGGGGTTCGTCAATCGTGGAAATCACTCTGAGCCCCCAAAAAAGTGAGTAATAGTACATGAAACGGGCCAGAATCGGCCAAAACTGCGAGTGTTGATGACCGACACGTAAGTGCACCTTGGGGTTCGTCAATCATGGAAATCACTCTGAGACCCCAAAACAGTGATTAATATTCCACGAAATGGGCGAGAATCTGCCAATACTGCGAGTGTTGATGACCGACACATAAGCGCACCTTGAGGTGCGTCAATCGTGGAAATCACTCCGAGACCCCAAAACAGTGAGTAACAGTCCATGAAACGGGCCAGAATCAGCCAAGACTGTGAGTGTTGATGACCGACACGTAAGCGCTCCTTGGGGTTCGTCAATCGTGGAAATCACTCAGAGACCCCAAAACAGTGAGTAATAGTACACGAAACAGGCCAGAATCGGCCAAAACTACGATTGTTGATGACCGACACGTAAGTGCACCTTGGGGTTCGTCAATCGTGGAAATCACTCTGAGCCCCCAAAAAAGTGAGTAATAGTACATGAAACGGGCCAGAATCGGCCAAAACTGCGAGTGTTGATGACCGACACATAAGCGCACCTTGGGGTTCGTTAATCATGGAAATCACTCCGAGACCCCAAAACAGTGATTAATATTCCACGAAACGGGCCAGAATCTGCCAAAACTGCGAGTGTTGATGACCGACAC
>NW_021255781.1:0-1065 GCF_002162155.2 Triticum dicoccoides | reverse complement strand
ATGGATCTCGAAAACAAACCTAATATGACAAGAACTCGGATTGGTGGTGGATATATGACAGCTGTGGTGGTATATGGATACGGATTCGAAGCGGTGGCGGATAAGCGGTGGTGGTAGATGGCAGGGGTGATGATGATGGTGCGGCGGCGGCGTGACAACTTATGACCAGAACTCGAAACTCTAAAAGACTAGACTCTAAGACCAGCAACTAGACACGACGATGCAACCGCAAATTCAACAAAGCAAAACCCTAAAAAGATTATGCAAAGGCTCAGATTGGTTCGGATATGATGAACTAACCCTAATTTTTTTTGTGGCTTTTTCGTGGACTGTAGGTATGAAGAACAGACTCGATCTAAACTACGGAAAACTGTAAAATCTCACCGAGCAACCTGGAAATCTGATACCACTTGATAGAGGCAAAGGTGTCCCGTCTTTCGATGAGATGGTGGATTTCGCTTTGGTGGAAGTCGACTTTGACGATCCGACTACGAACGTGCGAGGACGTCGCGCCTTAGCAATCGCTAAACCAACTCCGAGAGGTTATTGTCCACGCCGGAGCACGATCAACCTGACCTCGAGGGTCTGTTTCCTGCAAGCAAACGAAGAACAAGCAAGAAACTAAGATTGCAATCTGGATATTGCGAATATAAGATGAAAGCTTTATTGATCAAGGTGGGGTTCTGTGACGCCTTTGTCTGGTCGTTGAACACAACGAAGTACGCGAAGTTGCAGCTATGGCGAACTTTTAATCTAAACAAAACCCAAAGTCTAAACGATGCCCTAAGGGCTGTATATATGGAGGAAGAGGGGGGAATTTCGTGGCCCTTGGTGGAGGGGTCCGAAATCAACCCTATCTCTTGTTTCCCCACACATACGGACTCTAAAAATAGCCTATACTTATGTATTTCGAAATTACATGGGCCTGGCCCAATAATAAGGTGACGCAGCACCTAAAATAGCCTCGGGACGAAATTTATGAAGTGGCATCTTGTATATTTCGTCCAAGGCTTCATGCACCCATTATGGTGGCTTCAAAGTCCTGAAATCATCACTTGTAACTCC
>NW_021255780.1:0-395 GCF_002162155.2 Triticum dicoccoides | reverse complement strand
GTCGTGCTGCCGGAGCTCTCCCTCAACTTCTCATCTCCCCTTGCTGGATCGAGAAGGAGGAGACGTCCCCAGGTTGTACGTGTGTTGAACACGGAGGCACCGTTGTTCGGTGCATAGATCGGATTCGGCCGCGATCTAAATCGCTTAGTGAACGACTCCACCGACCGCGTTCTTGCAACGCTTCCGCATCGCGATCTTCAAGGGTATGAAGATGCACTCCCCTCTCTGTCATTGCTAGTCACTCCATAGATTGATCTTGGTGATGCATAGAAAATTTTGAATTTCTGCTACGTTCCCCAACAGTGGCATCATGAGCTAGGTCTATGCGTAGTTTCTATGCACGAGTAGAACACAAGTTGTTGTGGGTGTCGATTTTGTCAATTTACTTGCCACTA
>NW_021255779.1:0-661 GCF_002162155.2 Triticum dicoccoides | reverse complement strand
GTTTAAATTTATTCTGCTCCTTACATCAGGGTCTGTGGTACTTTCAGACTTGAGGGAAGATTTTACTGTATGATATAAATTAAATCATTTGTTTCTACTACATGTTAAAGGAGTTAGCCAATGTTGGCATGAAGCCATAAAAGTTAGCTGGATGTGGAGGAATTTGGTAGTGGTGGTGAATTGGCACATTTTCCTTGCTTGCCATCATGCCATGATTTGAAATTTAGTTGTCAGGCTACGTAATTCACACGGAGACCAGCGAAAGGAATTCGTGCGCTCCATCATACATTTGCGCCTCTAAACTTAGTTTGTTGACTAAATTGTGTAGTTCCCTTTTGCCGTTCTCTACTCCTTTTGCATTTTTAACCGTAAAATATGATATATGATATAATGGTTATTTTGTACATCGAGCAGGTGATGTAATTACTTTCAATAGCGCTTCAGCTCTGCAATCGACAGTTTGACCTCATGCTAGGGCAGCCTCAGCCAGTTGCCTCTTCTATCAAAGGTAAAGAACAGAAGCCTTTTTATTGATATTGCTGTATGGAAAGTTTACTGGAAATTATGATTCTAAGTGGGTGTGAATAACATGCTTTGTCTTGAAATAATGACATACAGAGAAATAAGTATATACCTCCAAGGGAACTGTCATGTGTTTGCG
>NW_021255778.1:0-1357 GCF_002162155.2 Triticum dicoccoides | reverse complement strand
AATGCTGCTTTCCATTCATCTCCCAATTTCATACGAATTTGATGGTACCCACTACGCAAATCAACTTTGGAGAATATTGTAGAGCCACTCAATTCATCAAGCATATCATCTAGCCTAGGAATAGGATGACGATAACGAATAGTAATATTATTAATGCCTCTACAATCAACACACATACGTGATGTACCATCCTTTTTCGACACTAGAATAATAGGAACAACACAAGGACTAAGGGATTCGCATATATAACCTTTGTCGAGCAGCTCCTGTACTTGACGCATAATCTCCTTCGTCTCCTCTGGATTGGTATGGTATGGTGCACGGTTGGGTAATGATGCACCGGGAACTAAGTCAATCTGATGCTCAATCCCTCGAATGGGAGGTAATCCTGGTGGCACGTCTTGTGGAAAGACGTCAACGAACTCCTGCAAAATGTTAGTGACAGCAGGAGGCAAAGAGGAAGGCACGTCCTCAAATGAAAATAATGCCTCTTTGCACACAAAAGCATAGAAAACAGATTTGCTGAAATCTAGCTCATCAATATCAGATTTAGTGGCAAGTAAACATGCACTTTTCAATTTAATTTTAGAAACAACACTAGATGGTTTACTATTAGGCTTCATTTTTTGCTCAAATTCTTTTGCCACAATCTGATTTTCCCTCTTATTTGTCTCCTGTTTTGCTTTATTAGCTCTATTAATATCATCTTTCAAAATGGAATCAGGAGTCATAGGAAGCAAAGTAATATTTTTATCCTTATGAACCAGAGTATAATGATTGTTTCTACCATGGTGTACAGAATTTTTATCAAATTGCCATGGTCGACCAAGTAATAAGGAACATGCTTGCATAGGTACCACATCACAATCAACATAATCAGCATATGTAGAGATACTAAAATGCACACGAACAGTACGTGTTACCTTAACCTTGCCGCTGTTGTTGAACCATTGGATGTAGTAAGGATGTGGATGTGGTCTTGTGGTGAGAGAGAGCTTCTCCACCATCTCCATGCTAGCCAAGTTGTTGCAGCTCCCTCCGTCTATGATGACGCGCACAGAACGTTCCTTCACAACTCCTTTTGTATGGAACAAATTATGCCTCTGATTTTGCTCAGCTTGTGTGACCTGCACACTCAAAACACATTGAGCAACTAAACATTCATACCTGTCAGCGTCTTAAGGAGCCATGTATTGCGTCTCATGATCAGAATCATCTCCACCGTGTTCTTCACGTGTAATAAGAGCCAACGTCTCCTCATCATAGTCACTAGCGGACTCATACCCACCATCCTCAGTAGCAATCATCACACGCTGAGATTTGCATTCTCTCGCATAATGACCTCTTCCCTTACAAC
>NW_021255777.1:0-1262 GCF_002162155.2 Triticum dicoccoides | reverse complement strand
TCCTGAAAGGTTACTAAGAGCAGGCAAATCATTGATGGTTACAAACAGTAACGCTCGTAGGTCAAATTCCTATTGTTTGTGCTCATACCACACACGTACACCTTTTTTGTCCCATAGATGTAAAAGTTCTTCAACTAACGGCCTTAGGTACACATCAATATTGTTGCCGGGTTGCTTGGGGCCTTGGATGAGCACTGGCATCATAATGAACTTCTGCTTCATGCACAACCTAGGGGAAGGTTATAGATACATAGAGTCATAGGCCATGTGCTATGATTGTTGCTCTGCTCCCCAAAAGGATTAATGTCATCTGCATTAAACCAAACCATGTGTTCCTTGCATCATCTGTAAAGTCCTCCCACTTTCTCTCAATTTTTCTCCACTGTGACCCGTCAGTGGGAAATTGTCGTGGTACTAAGACTGACAGTAAGTGTAGGGGGTACGTATGAGGAGGCAAGGTCCTAGCTATGGAGAGATTGTACACAAGTGTTTACGAGTTCAGGCCCCTCTCGGAGGAGGTAAAAGCCCTACATCTCGGTGCCCTGAGGCGGTCGACTAGATTATGATGTGTTACAGGGGGTGCGAACCCTTGTGCCAGAGGAGGGGGTGGCTTATATAGAGTGCGCCAGGACCCCATCCGTCCCCCGTTACAGAGAGTTCAATGTACATAAAGAGAGGGCGTTACTGATAACGCCAGCTATAAAGTGAGATTAATGCCTTTCAAGACTAAGGAGTGAACGCTTGACCATTGCTGTCATGTGTGACTCCTGGTCTTCAGTAGGTCGAGTGGTTTCTTGTATGGTCGTGTGATATCGGGAAGGAGGGGTGCCCGAGTGATATGACTGGTCGAGTGGATTGCAATCGACGTCTTCAATTGGTATTCCCTGTTGTCTCTGGGGTGCCTTTGCCTCTAGGGTAGTGACCTTGGGTCGGGCGTATAGGTCAGGCCTATGACCCTATCCTAGGTCTATATCCTCATCATTAGCCCCAGAATGGATTGAAGTTCGAGTGAAAAGAAGGTGGAAGTTAATCTTGCCTTGACTGCCGTGCTCTATAAAGACTTGAGCTGGCCTGGGGGCCCATGTTGAAACTGCAGCTTCGTTTCAGTCGCCTCGATCAATTCAGTAAGACGTCGAGTGGGTTTGCAATGTTACTCCGTCGAGTATTCCCTTCATCGCGAGATCCTCGGCGCGATTGGTTACGGCGTGTTCCGGATCTCGTGGGATTTGAAATTTTGGGGAAGCACGCAAGGCGGGGCACGC
>NW_021255776.1:0-515 GCF_002162155.2 Triticum dicoccoides | reverse complement strand
AGGCAAGATTGTGGGTTCCCCTCCCCTCTATCGATCGCTCCAGCGGTGGGAGGGTGGGGGACCCCCGGTTCTCTGCTTTGGTGTGTATATAGGGTGTGGATGGGTTGGTTTCCAGCCGGCAACAGTCAGGTAGCGGAGGTGCTGCCAATGCGAATAAAGTTGTTGTCGTTCCTTCCCCTACGCGACATTGTCCTCTGGGCCTCAACGGGGTCCATGCATATTTGTGTGCTCAAGATCTGTTGAAACTACGAAGCTTTGGCATTTCTGGGTATGGCCATCGCGGTGGAGAAGGTTGCCGTCATGTGGAGATTCCGTCTCCTGGCTTCGTCCCCCTGGCGGCTGGGCGTGCTCCGTCCTTGCTGTGGAGCCTAGGAGTCTTGTTCAGGAGTCGGAGCGGCGCCAGATTTCCCCATATCTCGTCTCCAGTGGTTCTTTGTCCTTGTGTGCTGGTCCTATTGGACCGAGCTTGACAATTTCCCGGCCGCAAAGAACCCGTCCGCACTCTACAAGGTCAT
>NW_021255775.1:0-1152 GCF_002162155.2 Triticum dicoccoides | reverse complement strand
AGATCTTCTTCTCGGCCCCGGCGGGTCGAATCGGAGGTAACAACTCGTCGCAGCCTGGCAGCACCCGAACCAGTTGAACCCTATACACGGTGGGTGGCATCGGTTTACCGTGGAACACGGGGTTGCCCGGTTGAACGATTTTGCCCTTGGCGACATCGACCAACTCGTCGTTCACGAAGTGCAGGAGAGTGCACGGAACGTCAGCGGCGCCCTGCAAAAACATGTAGGGTGTCAGGGATGCCCTGTCAAAGGCAAAAGGAGATGAAGTCCTCGACCGAGAGGCTTAATTAGTTACTGTGATGATGGTGTCGAGCTCGGCTAATGTCGAGGCACTGCCAACGGCGGGCGTGCAACTGACGGAGGGGCCGCTTGCTAGTGAGGTGCCGGCCGGCGTACACCCGGGTGCATTAAGCTCCAATGCCCGTGCCGACGCCGGAGACACCAATACCGCCGCCGCCGGTGACACCAATGGCGCCGCCGGAGACAACAATGGCGCCGCCTGCGCGTTGTACAAGTTGCTGGCCGTGAAGCTAGGAATCGGGGGCGGCCGCTGTTGGCCACCCGCAATCCATGTCGTCAGCCCATGAATCAAGGTAGGCATAATGCCGGTGAGCGTCGTTCCCAGTTGTTGTTGCACTTTCTCTTGGATAATCTCCGGAATCCGCGCCACTTGTGCCTTGAGTTCTTCAACCTCGTGCGACTGGCTTTCCGAGCTGGTCTTTTTCTCCTTTTGCCCACCAGCGGTATAGTATGACGACCATTTTGTGGACAAGCCTTTGCCGGCCACACGACCAGCTGACGACGGCTTACTGAGGTTATCCTTGTTTTTCATTACATTCAACACCCTATTTGGAGTGCTGTCCCAAGCAAGGGTGCTCTGAGACGACCCCGCGCTACTGCTTTCAGTCTCCTTCGCTAGAACAAGCTCAAGCGCCCTGGTCTTTGGATCCATGGTAAGCTCCTTTGTTATCGGGTCCTCCTTGTACCGAGCCCTGACAAAGTTCCTGGTCTGCTTGTCACTGCTATATTTCTCGAAGCAGGGCGGTAGCCCTTGCTCGGCACGCTCCGTGTCCTCCTTGTCCCATATAGGCTCCGCCACTCTGTAACCGCCGGGACCGAGTTTGTGTTCCCCTAAGTTCAACTCCCTCATTT
>NW_021255774.1:0-871 GCF_002162155.2 Triticum dicoccoides | reverse complement strand
TGTACTCCTTAGTATAATTGAGGCTAATGATGCGGCTGCATGTGTAATTAGAGAAGAAAGTAGAGGGGCAGCAACGTCTACTTCTGTAGAACCAAAGAAGAAGAATGAAGAAAGCAAAATCAAGAATCCGCAGATCAACAATGAATGCATGGAGAAGATATAGGTCCAACTAGTGGGAGCAGTAATGGAAGTTGGGTATCTTCTGAAATGCATAATTGTGGTTCTTGTTTTCATGTGTGAAATTGAATGTTGTTGAAGTACTATGTATCCAATGCCGTTGAAAAAGCAAAGATTTGTTGAAGTACTATGTAACCAATGCCGTTGAAAAAGCAAAGAAATGTATTTTCATGTGTGAAAGTGAATTGCAAATTTCGGATTTGCGGGCCGGCGGGAGCGGCGCCCTAGCAGACCCCGCAAAGCGGACCCGTAAAAGAGCATATTCCGTGTATCCTTTTAGGCAGGTCCCTTTTGCGGGGCCTGACTCTGCGGCCGCCCACGCCAGCCTGCAAAGCCGTTTTTCCGCAAACTGTAAACGTGTTTTGCGGGTCGGCGTTATACAGGGTCTACTAGAGATGCACTCACGGGCAACAACCAGAGAAAGTATAATTATGCTCTGAATAAGACAACCGAAACTGATATGAAGCCCAATGTGAACTAAATGTACCCACCAAACATGTCTGCATGAACAATGATGACAACTAACCATCCACCAAACGCGGTTGGAACTAATTAAGGAGAAGCCCACAGAGGAGATCACCCTTTGTGCACTGCAGCCGCGATAAATAGATATATGTAGCTGAGTGTGGACATGTTGGATAAACCATCGACCCCTAAGTCTTCCTAGCTTGTTCTAGTTCCTCTAGTCAATGAG
>NW_021255773.1:0-940 GCF_002162155.2 Triticum dicoccoides | reverse complement strand
TATAATGGCGAGTGTCTCAAAACTTTTCCTAGCTCAAACTGACAGGATGGGCACGAAATTTTTTCGACCAATTTTTTTTTTTTTTCGGCTGCCCGGACCCAAAAACTGGAAACGGGTCAAAAAAAACTTCCTATGATGGCACCTGTCTCAAAACACTCAGAAACACCTAAAAATAGGATAGCCAGAAATTTTTTCGAAAAATGCGTTTTCGAAAAATTTTGGGCCTAAACGGAGCGTGGCTACCCGACTCTTTTTTTTTTCCGAAACCTACTCCGGCAAGGAAACCTACTCCGGCAAGGAAACACGAATCGGAATCTAGATGCGGTGGTGGTAGATGGCAGGGGCGATGATGATGGTGCGGCGGCGGCGTGACAACTTATGACCAGAACTCGAAACTCTATAAGACTAGACTCTAAGACCAGCAACTAGACACGACGATGCAACCGCAAATTCAACAAAGCAAAACCCTAAAAAGATTATGCAAAGGCTCAGATTGGTTCGGATATGATGAACTAACCCTAATTTTTTTTGTGGCTTTTTCGTGGACTGTAGGTATGAAGAACAGACTCGATCTAAACTACGAAAAACTGTAAAATCTCACCGAGCAACCTGAAAACTGATACCACTTGATAGAGGCGAGGGTCCCGATCTTTCGATGAGATGATGGATATCGCTTTGGTGGAAGTCGACTTTGACGATCCGACTACGAACGTGCGAGGACGTCGCGCCTTAGCAATCGCTAAACCAACTCCGAGAGGTTATTGACCACGCCGGAGCACGATCAACCTGACCACGAGGGTCTGTTTCCTGCGAGCAAACGAAGAACAAGCAAGAAACTAAGATTGCAATCTGGATATTGCGAATATAAGATGAAAGCTTTATTGATCAAGGTGGGGTTCTGTGACGCCTTTGTCTGGTCGTTGAACACAAACGAAGTACG
>NW_021255772.1:0-400 GCF_002162155.2 Triticum dicoccoides | reverse complement strand
CCGCTACCCCAAACCGAGCCACAATGCCTGGACCTATAGTGCACAACAAAACCACAGCAACCAACCTTGGAGGTTTTGTGACCATCCTCGCAAACCTCACCCGTTGTGCCTACGCGTTAGAGGAGCCACCAGAACATGTTGTGTATCAAGGACCCATGAGCGGTGAAGACCGCCAATTCTGGGCCACTGTGCACATCTATGGTAGGGGTCTAGCACCCGAGCGCCCCTACCGGTTCACCGGAAGAACAACTTCCTTTGAGCCACAAGCCATCCAGCTAGCCGCTCGAGAGGCTATAGTTCATCTCAGGCACTTGTCGCCGAGAGTTAACTGTCGCTCGTTCCACTACTACCCCAGACGTGAAGGGTATGGTAGACCACCCCAAGTTGCCAATGGAGATCA
>NW_021255771.1:0-387 GCF_002162155.2 Triticum dicoccoides | reverse complement strand
TGATACGTCTTCTCTGCGCGAAAGCGTAATCTCTTCAAAACGTTTTCTTTTCTGTTTTAATTTAAAAACAGATTTTGACCAGAACTTTGACTGGCTATAACTTTTTAAATATAACTCCAAATGAGTTGATTCTTTTTCCTACCTTCCTTAAATTTGGTCTAGTTTATTTTAAGATTTATTTGAAAATTTTTCAAACAACTTTTTGGTTCTGTTTTTGAAATGTGTGTTAATTCAAATATATTTCCAAATAGGATTTTGGGGAAAGAGAAGAAACTTTCAAAAGTTTGGAGAGCACCCTGCCTTTCCACACATTGAAGGCAAGCATTCTGAATCCCGGCATAATATTTTTGGTGTGATCATTGATGCATTTATAACACCACCGCATTT
>NW_021255770.1:0-5354 GCF_002162155.2 Triticum dicoccoides | reverse complement strand
GCCCTACCTCCAAAAGGTACTACTCCATCCGTTGCAAAACTAAAGGTCTGTCAAACATAGAAAAACCTGTTTTATGAGGGGCAAAAACAACACATCTTATATTTTGAAGCGGAGGCAGTATCATACTCTCTCCTTTCATCTATATAGGGCCTAATACGTTTACGAGGCTAGTTTTGACCAAGTGTTAGAGCAATAATATATGACATGCAAGTTAAACAAAGCATACCGTCAAATTCGTAAGTAAAAAAGAGCTTCCAATAATATAATTTTCACATTATACATCTCATGTATTATTAATCATATCAATAGTCAAAGGCGGTCTTGAAAAATGCATTAGGCCTTATATAAATGTAAGGAGGGAGTATCGTAACTTCTAGACACCGCGGCTACCATTCACAAACAAAAAGCATCATCAACTCCAAGCTCCATCCGTGCCATGAATGAAAATGCTCCATCAAACACAGCACCCATTATTATCAATACAAACCAAACCCATGGTCCCGGGCAGGTTGAGAGGCAGTAGTAGCTAGTTTCAAAGGGCGTGCTTGTTTATGATGATCCTGGGGTGGAGGAGCTTGTGGCGGCGGCCTCCTCCTTCTTCTTCAGGTCCTCAAACTTGTCGATGGTGACCTGCAGCTCGTCGGTGCTGCCCACCGCCCACATGGTGTAGTAGTACACCCCAAAGACGAACCCCGTCAGCCCGCCCGCCACCACCACGTTCTTCGTCTTGGGCGCCAGGCTGCCGAACCCTGCCATCGACAACGACGGCGGTTGCTGCTGCTGCAGGACAAAAATGTCTTAGGAAGATGTTACATGTAGTTACCAATCCAAGGTGCGAAATATGAAAAATGGTCGTCTGACAACTCAAAATACAGTCTCTACAGTTTAAAACTGGGCATTACGGGAAGATATAGAGATTTGTGTTATACTACAATCTGACTCTCCTCTGGTGCTTATACAATCTGGCATTCAGTAGCTCTACGGCAATCGACAATTTCTGCCACAGCAAGAAGGAAAATAGGGCTTACTGGCGAGTAGCCTCCCCATCTGAACCAAATACTGCCTGTACATCACAAGACGGCCTACTGAGGCATCCTTCGGCCATACAAAGAAGTCTAGCAAGCACTAGAACATCGGACCTGAACAGTCACCTCTGTCTCTCTCACAAGGCCTGTCTACCTGGTGCTGGGACTTGCCGGGAAGTGACAATGATGCACTGATCCCAGAAAAAGAGGCAGAGGGAGATCCATTCAGGCCAAAGCCATTGGAAACAAGAAGACGCTGTTGCAAAACTATGTACATCGCTCTGCACATGTAACTTGAAAAGGAAAACCTATGTACATCCCTCTGCACAAGTGTTTGAAAGACACACAACGCAATTCATTTATCGTGGCAGTGCTTACTGGAATTCTGACACGGTGGACGTACCGAAATTATATTGTAGAGTACTATCCAAAGCTTACAAGATTTGGTGTATATATATAGTCATAATAGCACTACATGGATTTCTTCCATGGCTGCTAGCCTGTGCTCTGTGCTGAACAGGACCAGATCCTTGGGCTGAAATCTCATGGATTTATATTATTCACACCTGCCAAGCCTAGCACAGTCCCCCCCACCCCACCGGCAACGCCACGAAACTGAAACCTGGTAGATACGCGATTTCAGGATCATCAAATGTTCGGTTCAATTTACTTCGCCATTCCCTGCTATGGACTGCAAGCTGCTACATGGCGACACAGGATGAGGATCATCAATTAACTATCCACTGCACTGGTTGCAGGCTGGATCATAAGACCAGGAATAAATCATCTCTCAACTGAAATCTTCATCCCCCCCTTCAAAAATCTACAAGCGACCAACCGTGGAGCTCGGCTACGGAAGACGGGCAGAGGGATTTCTATAGGGTCTCTACGCCATACACGGGATCGGGACTGGGGGTGCGGAAGGATCCACGGGCAAGGGCGGCCCCTGGTTCTGCCTTGAGCTCCCTTGCTCCTAGGACATCATATCGTCGTGCTGATGCAATAAGGGGTGAATCGGGGCGTTGCGGAGAGGGCGTACCTGACCGGCGGCCGTACGAATCGGAGCAGGAAGGTGGCGGCGGGGGTAGATGCGGCGGCGACGGCTGACGGCGACGGCAGGGCAGGGCAGGAGGAGAACGGGAGGAATGGATGAGCAGGGAAAGGGGAAAACCGGTCGGGCTTGGTTGGTGCGCTGGGCTGGGCTGGGCCTGTACTGTTGTGGTGGGCTTCGGTGGCAGCCCGCCGACTTCTTCCTCTTCTTTGGCCCACTGCTAAAGTAAGAGGAAATTTTCTTCAAATCACTTTGAGGGTGCCTCCTCTCTCTCCAAACAAAAAAACTAGGTAATTTACCTGCTGCGGGAATATAAAAATTAATTACAAATGACTTATATATGCAGAAAAAGATCTAAATCAAAAGCTACTAATTTTAACATATAAATATTTCGTACTTGCATTATGTGTAAATCAGGGCATTTCACAACCTTTAGGAAGTACATAAATTAAATAATTATCTAATCTACTGCATATGTCCAGTGACGAAAATAAGCATATTGGTATAGTTTGCATGGGCTGAAATAAAATGTTAGTGTATGCTGAAGTGGGATGCTTGCATGTTGAGAGAATTTAGTGACAATGGAATAAGGTTTGCATAGGCTGAAAAATATTGTTAGTGGATGCTGATGTGGCACACTTGGTGAGGTGAAGGGCTTGCATGTTGAGAGAATTAGAAGTAGTGGGGATCAACTATTTAGGTATTATAGATAAGAGGATGCCTTTGCAAAAGTTACCACAAAAGCTTCTCGTGAATAAATGGCATTAGCCATGCGCACCACTTGTCTCCATCATAGGTTTCTGGTGAGATTTTTTTTTCTACGGGAGGGCCGTCCGCCCGTACGTGTTTAACCTTTTGCATTTGGTTTTTGGAAATGAAATATCTCGAGAATGTTTTTAGATTTAAAAATGCATACATACATCACGAAAATGTTTGTGGTTTAAAAATGGTAGATGAATTTTCAGAAAATGTTCCAAGACCTTGGAAATATTTTTAAATTTAAAAAATGTTCAAGATATTTTGGAAAAATCATGAATTTAAGGAAAAATAAATAAAAATCTTTAAGAATTTCAAGAAATGTTCATAAATTCCGGAAGATGTTCTGGAATTTAAAACTGTACACAAATTTTTAAAAACATTCATGAATTTAAACAATCAGTTCATTTATCTATAAGATGTTTTGGAAATTTTTAAAATAACTCATGAATATTGAAAAATCATTTAAAAATGAAATTAAAGAAGGTTTATGAATTTTAAAACTCCATTTTTTGGAAAATAACTCACGAATTAATAAACAAAGAAAAGGAAAAAAAAGGGGGAAATAAATATAGAAGAGAAAACCAGTAAATACCACCAGGATTCCTAAGACATCATCTCGTCAGTTATTAGTGCAAAACTGGATTCATTCATTCCAGAGGCATTGCATCTACTAGGACATATGAATGGCAAGTTTAATCGTGATAACTTTCAACATGATGGATCTACACTAACAAAGGCACACAAGATCTGAATCAGCTTCAGATAGATACACTGAATAAACCATATATATGTATGTAGCTCAACCCATGCATGTTTCTAAAGACGGAACAGCAGGTACAGAAACTAGAAAGCAAATAGCAGCAGCAGCTATACAAATCATGTAAATTTTGCGCCCTCCAGGCAAAAAAACAAAACAGCCAAGTTAAACTCTGCCATAATTCTGCAAAACTGGACTGAACACGCACTGCTGCAAGGTAATATACTGACTGAACACCACCAGGATTCATTCAGTCCAGAGGCATTGTAGTATCCAGTATGAATGGCAAATCAATCAATCATGCTAACTTTCAATATAATGATGGATTTACACCGACAGAAATTACACTGATCTGAATCAGCTAATTCAGATAAACTGAATAAACTATATATATGCAGCTCGTCGCATGCATGCTTTTTATGACGGAACAGCAGCTACAGAAGCATGTCTAAATATACGCACAACATCATTTTGTTCCCTCCCAGCTTGCTAAACCAGACAAAGCAAATTATCAATCACAAGAAACATGCCTAAACAAGTTAATGTCAAAATGCCAGGAAGGAATGCAGTAAACTGGGCGCAGGCAGGTCCAAACATCACCTGTTATTATTAATACATAATAAAGTCAAAGTGCTGCAGCGGAAACTGCTCGCAAACAAAAAGGGAAAAAACGAGTCATAGTCCTTTGTGATCGATCCATAGCCACATCAAGATCCTGCTTGCTACCTTTCCCTTGGAGCAACAAGCCGCGTCCATGAAGATCATCAATCAATCACGGGACAGCTGAGCCTTTGGCTTCTTCGGCACGGTCCGATACCCAGCCTTGGTGGGCTTCCCCCAGGGCGACACCGAGGGCCTGCCGCCCTTGGTGCGCCCCTCGCCTCCTCCATGGGGATGGTCCACCGGGTTCTTGTGCTACCTGGTGGGTTAACGTGGGTTTGCCCCTGTTGACTTGTCATTCGATGGTGCAAACACGAGCTCCCAATTCACAAAGAGAGCGGCGGTGCGAATGTGCTCATACCACTAAAGAGCAAGATGGCCGGAGGGATTAGGTGGAAGAAAAGACACATGTATTTGTTTTCCTCCAATATTTTAGATGGACATAACATGGGTAGAGAAGGAGCAAATATGAATTTTATACACATTGACTTCCCAAGCCGGTGGAGTATATATAGGACATCTATACATCTCTTGTCCTTGTTAGCTCTTTTTAGAAAGAAAGAGATAAATTGTGATCATGGGATATGTGTTGAGCAAGTCATTTAAGAAATGCTTATTTAATGATGTGACTGGACTAAGGAATCATCTGACCATCCTACTTGCATGTTTAGGTTAATCTCCATCTTCCAAGTAGAAGAACGTACTATGCATGGTATGCTTGTTCTCTCTATGTATCATCACTCCAAGTCCATATTGCATCATGTAAGAGGTGTGGAACACGAGAAGTGATTTATTTTAGCTATCTTCTCAGCTCCATTTCAAGAACATCGTATCATCTGCGTGATGGTATTAAGCAAGGTATTCAACACTTGGGGTAAGTTGATAACTGCAATCATAATGGTTGAAATCCCTTTTTCCCTCGTGATTGAATCATAGTATCTTCACCATGCATGTTGGTAGATGAAAAGGGAAGGGCCAAGTCGTGAGGTCAATCGTCCACTTAATCGAGATTGCCAAATTGGAGGCAGAACGTCAAAGTCGGAATTACCCTTCGTTATTAGCAAACTAAAAAAATGTCTAAACTATCCCCCGTGAACGAGTG
>NW_021255769.1:0-946 GCF_002162155.2 Triticum dicoccoides | reverse complement strand
GCTGCACGTAGTGTTGATTTTGATCAACCTCATCCTCATAATCTCCCACATAATCATCCTCCTCCGCATCAGCAGCAGGAGCCACAGAAGTATCAACAGCAGCACCAACAGTTTGGCCAAACGCAAGAGGAACACGGCTTGCTCGGCGGAGGTCTGCTTCGCGACGTGGAGGTAGTCGTTGTTGTTGTTGTTGGAGAGGTGCGTTAGGTGCAGCGGGTGGTGGTGGTGGAAGACGCGCGAGCAATTCATTAAACTTGTTATCGAGCTTTGTTTCGAACGTCTTCTCAAGGCCAGTGATCTTCTCCATGGCCTCTTCAAAATTGTTCAGCACATCTTGCACCTGTTCAGTCATCATTTGCTGAAACTTATCATGAAGCTCCTTGTTCGATAAATTCTCCCAGTCAATCTCGTCGGCTTGTGATCCTAGCATGGTTAGCAGCAATAGAAACACAAAAGAATATGATCCTACAGACTACGAACAAGTGGTGGTGGTGGGTGTCACAAATCCGTCAAGCAAATCTCAAATTCTTACCAGTTCTTACACAGCAGCAGGCGGTGATCGGCAACCGTTGTAGTCAAAAACTCTCAAAGCTTGGATAGAGCGATTACCAGGGAGAGTCAAACGCACGACGTAGATGTATGTGGAGCTGGGAAGGCTTATAATATGGTAGCAAAAAGGGTTAGCAATAATCAATTCAGAGATGCAAAGCTGAATAAACGCTCAACGACGGTACTGTGCTGGTCCTAGGCTAGACTATGCTAGAGACGCGAGCCTAGAACACTAACAAAATCACGGCGCGGCACGTAAACAAGGGAAAAGCACACTCTGGAATTTTTTTTTCGCTCTTTTTTTTTGCGCTCTTTTTTTTTTGCGCTGCTTTTTTTTTTGCGAAAAATCACTATAATGGCGAGTGTCTCAAAACTCTTCTTAGCTCAAACTGACAGG
>NW_021255768.1:0-2007 GCF_002162155.2 Triticum dicoccoides | reverse complement strand
AAAAAAATAAAGACAACTCCTATGGCTCCTGCCGGTTGTCATACTCATCGACATGCAAGTCGTGAATCCTATTACAAGAACATGATCAATCTCATACATCACATATATCATTCATCACATCCTTTGGCCATATCACATCACATAGCATACCCTGCAAAAACAAGTTAGACGT
The DNA here is from genome assembly GCF_002162155.2 of Triticum dicoccoides. Taxonomy (NCBI): domain Eukaryota; kingdom Viridiplantae; phylum Streptophyta; class Magnoliopsida; order Poales; family Poaceae; genus Triticum; species Triticum dicoccoides. Next base: position 1,835 of record NW_021255768.1, on the reverse strand, counting down.
CCTCTAATTGTTGTTTGCATGTTTTACGTGGCTGCTATGGGTTTCTAGCAAGAACGTTTCTTACCTACGCATGAACCACAACGTGATATGCCAATTGCTATTTACCCTTCATAAGGACCCTTTTCATCGAATCCGATCCGACTAAAGTGGGAGAGATAGACACCCGCCAGCCACCTTATGCAACTAGTGCATGTTTGTCGGTGGAACCGGTCTCACGTAAGAGTACGTGTAAGGTCGGTCCGGGCCGCTTCATCCCACGATGCCGCCGAATCAAGATAAGACTAGTAACGGCAAGCATATTGAACAAAATCAACACCCACAACTACTTTGTGTTCTACTCGTGCATAGAATCTACGCAATAGACCTAGCTCATGATGCCACTGTGGGGAACGTAGCAGAAATTCAAAAATTTTCCTACGCAACACCAAGATCTATCTATGGAGAGACCAGCAACGAGTAGAAGGAGAGTGCATCTACATACTCTTGTAGATCGCTAAGCGGAAGCGTTCAAGTGAACGGGGTTGATGGAGTCGTACTCGTCGTGATTCAGATCACCGATGATCCTAGTGCCGAACGGACGGCACCTCCGCGTTCAACACACGTACAGCCCGGTGACGTCTCCCACGCCTTGATCCAGCAAGGAGAGAGGGAGAGGTTGAGGAAGACTCCATCCAACAGCAGCACAACGGCGTGGTGGTGGTGGAGGAGCGTGGCAATCCTGCAGGGCTTCGCCGAGCACCTACGGGAGAGGAGATATGTCACGGGAGGGAGAGGGAGGCAACCAAAGGCCTTAGGTATGATTGCTCCTCCTTTTCCCCACTATATATAGGGCCAAGGGAGAGGGGGAGGGCGCAGCCTTGCCCCCTCCTCCAAGGAAGGGGTGCGGCTAAGGATGGGGAGGAGTCCATCCTCCCCAAGGCACCTCGGAGGTGCCTTCCCCCTTTAGGACTCTTCCCTCTCCAAGTTTCCTTGCGCATGGGCCTCTTGGGGCTGGTGCCCTTGGCCCATGTAGGCCAAGGCGCACCCCCTACAGCCCATGTGGCCCCCCGAGGCAGGTGGCCCCACCCGGTGGGCCCCCGGGACCCTTCCGGTGGTCCCGGTACAATACCGATGACCCCGAAACTTGTCCCGATGGCCGAAACAGGACTTCCTATATATAAATCTTTACCTCCGGACCATTCCGGAACTCCTAGTGACGTCCGGGATCTCATCCGGGACTCCGAACAACATTCGGTAACCACATACAAGCTTCCTTTATAACCCTAGCGTCATCGAACCTTAAGTGTGTAGACCCTACGGGTTCGGGAGACATGCAGACATGACCGAGATGTTCTCCGGTCAATAACCAACAGCGGGATCTGGATACCCATGATGGCTCCCACATGTTCCACGATGATCTCATCGGATGAACCACGATGTCAAGGACTCAATCGATCCCGTATTCAATTCCCTTTGTCTATCGGTATGTTACTTGCCCGAGATTCGATCGTCGGTATACCGATACCTTGTTCAATCTCGTTACCGGCAAGTCACTTTACTCGTTCCGTAACACATCATCCCGTGATCAAATCCTTGGTCACATTGCGCATATGATGATGTCCTACCGAGTGGGCCCAGAGATACCTCTCCGTTTACACGGAGTGACAAATCCCAGTCTCGATCCGCATAAAACAATAGATACTTTCGGAGATACCTGTAGTGCACCTTTATAGTCACCCAGTTACGTTGTGACGTTTGATACACCCAAAGCACTCCTACGGTATCCAGGAGTTACACGATCTCATGGTCAAAGGAAGAGATACTTGACATTGGCAAAGCTCTAGCAAATGAACTAC
>NW_021255767.1:0-531 GCF_002162155.2 Triticum dicoccoides | reverse complement strand
TGCCGACTGCGATCACATCGACTTTGGAACCATTTCCTACGCGCATCGTCACCTCATCCTTAGCCAATCTTCGCTTAATCCGTAGTCCCTGTTTCGAGTTGCAAATATTAGCAACAGAACCAGTGTCAAATACCCATGTGCTACTGCGAGCATTAGTAAGGTACACATCAATAACATGTATATCACATATACCTTTGTTCACCTTGCCATCCTTCTTATCCGCCAAATACTTGGGGCAGTTCCGCTTCTAGTGACCAGTCTGCTTGCAGTAGAAGCACTCAGTCTCAGGCATAGGTCCAGACTTGGGTTTCTTCTCTTGAGCAGCAACTTGTTTGTTGTTCTTCTTAAAGTTCCCCTTCTTCTTCCCTTTACCCTTTTTCTTGAAACTAGTGGTCTTATTGACCATCAACACTTGATGCTCCTTTTTTATTTCTACCTCCGCGGCCTTTAGCATTGCGAAGAGCTCGGGAATAGTCTTGTCCATCCCTTGCATATTATAGTTCATCACGAAGCTCTTGTAGCTTGGTGGCA
>NW_021255766.1:0-496 GCF_002162155.2 Triticum dicoccoides | reverse complement strand
CGTGTCTATCTCGATCGTCAACACTCCAGCCGGCCAAGTGGCTGCGCCCCCTGCCCGCCGCGGCCGCGGCCCGAGCGACGACGCACCGGGTGAGCACGATGAGGATGCTGGACGTGGGCACGACGTGTGCCGCAGCCGCGGCCGCCGCCGCGGCCGCAAGCGACGACGGACCTCCGACAACCACAGTGGCCACGCCGATGGCATGGCCGTTGACTCCACTGGCTGGCGCGCCGCCGCCCCCCGACGCCGGGCTGATGGCGTCGCCGTTGATGATGGTGGGCCGCCTACCGTCGTCGTACGGTTGACGCGGCGCCGTCGTCGAGGCGCCCTGCAGGCCGTACCATGGGCCCCTGGCCTTCTGCCAACGAGCAAAGCCGCCCTCGTCGCTTTTCCAAAAGGGGAAAGCGGGGCGGAAAGCGCCGAAAGGAGACAGGGATGTCCAGTACTACCAGAACTGCACCCCCTTTGACTTCCCACCGTGTGCCCCCCTCCCCCC
>NW_021255765.1:0-1057 GCF_002162155.2 Triticum dicoccoides | reverse complement strand
AAGACTGGAAGAAACACTCACCAACTGTATTTCAAAATGGGGACTCACATTAGTATGTGCAGTCTGAGCCAATGGCGCTGTTGTTAGTGGGTACCATCGCATGAAAAATAGCGCAAGGGGTAAGCGCCCTGAAGCACTGTAGGTTGCCTTCGTTTTCAGGGTACAAAACTATGGTATCGGCGGAAGCGTCAACAACAATGTTTATGTTTGTCTTTGCTAGTCGAGCCCTTGAAGTGAGTGTTCAGGACAAGAAACAAATCAACAAATGATTGGTCAGGGATAGGAGCATTGCTAAAGAAAAGAAGGAAATAGAGGAAAAAGCAATGAAACTTCAAACTTACCATCTAAGGTGGTGAGCGCATTAGTGCCAGCCTCTGCAATACTCCTGGCCCAGTCATACGACATAAGGTGCATGAAATCTAAGAGCATCTTGCTGAAGACGGTTATCCTAGGTTGGTTGTGCGGAGGAATGAAAGCATGCTTGTGTAAGCAAAAGATACCCAAATTTAGAACTGTACTTATCTGCAACAACAAGGTAGACCAAGTGTCGTTCAGATGGTAACAATTGTTTTTGGATCACGCATGCAGGTCCTAGACGACGAACCACCACGACATCAGTATGCACTTCATCTGGAAACCAGCCATGCTGGAGACACACGCTGGCCGCCACTTCTATTTTTTGAGTGAGCCAGGACAGCCGGACACCGCCGACCAATCTGAATAGGTGGGTCGACCCAAATTTCGGTTTTGATGCTTGTAATAGCCATTACCTTGGCATGCACATTTGTGAGCATAGTTAGTCTCGTGTTTAGTGAATTATGCAATGTATTGTTCAAAAGTCACCTTTCTTCTTGCTCAAAATAGAAACGAGGCAGCATGTCCATTATTTTTCTTTGAACCAATAAAATCTAGATATTCTAATAACATGCTAAAAGTGTGTCTACCATTGAATGATGCTATTTGAAAGCCAATGTTGCCTTACTACTCTCTAGTGTCTATTAGTTCAAAGACTATGCAAAATGATGCTATTTGGAAAGTCGATGGAATTGGAAGACAA
>NW_021255764.1:0-411 GCF_002162155.2 Triticum dicoccoides | reverse complement strand
ATTACTGAAGACTGAACTATAGTTTTATGGGGAGAGGTTTAATTTTTTTCTTCAGATTGTTGTTTTATCCAGGAAAGTAATTTTTTCTTCCCTTGGGTCAGCATTACTAAACTTTTCCTCCGACGAGGAACTTAAGCCATTCTTGATGAAGGAAATCCGAAGACTCCGGCAGATAACATATTTGTTGGCATTGACTTCTGTCATTCTTGCAACTATTTTAGGCTGCTACCTGATTGTCACTAGCCATTTTTGTATAAATGCCTTGCTTTTAATATTTTCTACTATTTTGCTGCCGCTTAATGCGCTACTCAGAGATTGTTTTTTTATATATAAATGACCTGCTCTAATTATTATGAACGGTCTTTCGACCTGCAGACTGTATTCCTTTCTATATAAATGATCTAATCCTTA
>NW_021255763.1:0-1522 GCF_002162155.2 Triticum dicoccoides | reverse complement strand
CAATGAGACAACCCACCATGTACTCCTACATGGCCTCTCACCGCTACCTTTACCAAATCGTGTTCACACACTTAGCTCACACACAGTAGGACATGTTCACACGCCTCTGATTCATCCCCGATGAATCAGACCTGACTCAACTCTAAGCAGTAGCAGGCATGACAAACAAGCATGAATGAGTAGGCACAACAGGGCTCAAACAACTCCTACTCATGCTAGTGGGTTTCATCTATTTACTGTGGCAATGACAGGTCATGCAGAGGATAAAGGGGTTCAGCTACCGCAGCAAGTAACAAGTATATCGTTGTTGTCCTAATGCAGTAAAGGAGAGCAGGAGCGAGAGAGTGGGATTTTATCGGAATGAACAAGGGGGTTTTGCTTGCCTGGCACTTCTGAAGATAACATTGAGTCTTCATCAGTGTCAACGATCACATCATCGGTATCACGTCTATCGAGAGGGGACAAATACCGGCAACAAAGAAGAAATACAATCAATGCAATGCACAATATGATGCATGCTCATGACATGGCAATATGAATGTGTTTTGAGCTAGTGCAACTAGCAACAGATTAAATGAAGTTGGTTTGAATACAAGATTCAAATTCAAACTCCATATGTGATTATTTAAATGCCCTTCACTTCATTTGCCCCAAACAGTAGTGATAAGTTGTTCTAACATGCATAAAAATGGTACAGATGGATTCCTTGAATTTTTCTGATAATTTTTCATATATAAATTATTTAATTTGGAGTTACGGTTAATTGTCTATGAATTTTAGAAGTTTTAGCTATTTTCTGGAATTATTAAATCATTTAAGATTTATTTAAATTCCAGAAAGGAATTATTGCATCAGCATGACGCCGGGGTGACGTCAGCAGGTCAAAGGCGTCGACCAGGTCAAACCTGACCAGTGGGGTCCACTGGTCAGTGACCCAGTCAACTAACCAAGTTAGTTAGCCCTAACTAACTTAGTTAGCCGGGCGGGGCCCGCATGTCAGTGGCCTATCTAATTAGCTAACTTGATTAGTGTTAACTAATCTAACACCTAAACTAATTAACAGGGGCTGGCCCCACCTGTCATCGACCCAGGGGGGTTCTGCCGTGGTCAAGTGGGTCAACCCCACCGGCGTCTCGACGCCGGCGAGGTCCGGGACGGTGGCGACCGTCGGAAACATGCTACAGGGCACGGACGAGGCCGTGCTTGGGCTCGTTGGAGAGCCCTTGCTCCCGCGCGTCGAGCGGTGCGGTTGCTAGGTCGTGGAGAGGCCGGAGCTGACGACGGCGAGCTCGGTTGCGGCCGCCGGAGCTCGGGTAAGACACGGGCGACCACTAGGGAGCGCGAGAGGGCGAGCTGCGGCAGGCAACGGGCTCGTGGAAACGTTCTGAGCACGATGGTGCACTCGGGTGGGAGCTCCAGTGGCTGCAGTGACGGCGGCGACGAGGTCAGCGGCTGCCGGAGTTCGGCCGCGGCGGAGCTATGGCCTAGAGCTCGCAAACGTGAGGGGAAAGAGAGGGGTTCT
>NW_021255762.1:0-407 GCF_002162155.2 Triticum dicoccoides | reverse complement strand
GTGTCGATTATGGTAGGTGCGTGGCATGGCCAAATCCTGCTCGATCTGGGCCAACCAATGGATATGTTGCATGCATTGATCTCCCAATCCGACAAGCAATACATGTCTGCAAACGGTCCTGAAAAAAGCATTCGATAAGAAAAGTAAGTGCTTAGTTGTGCTTAATTTTCTCCTAAAAGAACAATATTTTATATGCATCATAACTAAGTTTTGTATGCTACAGAAACTCAGGAAAATATGGCGGTTCTGTGTCACTAGGCAATTCAGAGGAGACTACCCAATCTGTAATGACAGGTGGTGGTAGACACCTGGTATTTCTACATTGATGAAATGGCTTCTGTGGAACTAAAAAAAATGAAGAGAGAGTTCAGAAAAGCAAATGTGATAGGAGATTAACACCAGTTTCT
>NW_021255761.1:0-411 GCF_002162155.2 Triticum dicoccoides | reverse complement strand
TTAACATATGCAATGTGTGTGAAATAGAGTCCTGGATATAACATATATATATAGAGGGGGTGATCCACGAGAAGAGAGTGGAGGTATCATCGGCTTGAGGTGTCCATAGAATCGAAGAGAGGGATGATGTGTGTGTGTGGGTGTGTGTGCGTGCGTGTGTGTGTGTGTGCGCGCGCGCGATCGATAAAGAGTGCCATCGAATTTGTGTGTGCCCACGTCAAAGATATAAAGTGACTGGCCTACTGGAACGTGAGATGGGACATGTGCAGTTTGTCTTTGTGGCATGGAAACCTACCTACAGCGCTTGACTATCGGTGTGTGGTGGGGGAAGAGGGAGGCCCAATTAACTATAGAGGTACAATGGCTGGTATATGTGTGGAGGAGGAGAGAGGCCTACCTCATGTATTAAGG
>NW_021255760.1:0-2767 GCF_002162155.2 Triticum dicoccoides | reverse complement strand
CTTATAAATGGTGTTATGTCTCCTCCCACAATCGATGTGGGACTAAACTCAACAAGGACGAGCACGGGCGCGCAGGTGGGCGGCGAGCACGGTGCCAAAGACGACCGCGGGCGGCATGGTTTGCCTACGAGCTGCTTGAGGTTGATTTTTTATGTGTGGGTGGATCGAGAAGGTTCAGAGATCAAGAAACACTGCCTATGTTCAGATCAAGAAGGTTCAGATTGAAAAGACGGAAGAGATGATCTAACGGCACATGGCATTTTATCTACGGGGTGCGCGGCGACCGGTCTACCGGCGTAGAGCGTTGGCCTTTAGACATGGGTTCAAATTAGGGATGAAAACTGAGTGAAAACTTTTCGCTTTTTCGAAGAAAATATGAAAATGGAGAGGAAATATGAAAACGAAAACAGAAATTTGCAAAATGAAAGTGAAAATAAATTTTTTTATGCGGAAATAGAAACAAAAATGGAACGGTGTTTTCCGTGGAACGGACATGGAAACGAAACTTTCCGCTTCCGTGAATATGAAATTTCCGTTTTTCCTATAGGCATATGGCTGCTTTCTAGCCCAACCACCAAACAACACAGAATGACACAAATTAGTAGAATAGATCTGAGGCCCAACTTCTACTACCACACATGTACTCAGCCAACCACCAAACACACGAGATTAAGCAATACATTATATTTATACGTCAATACTCCTCCTCACGCGTGGCTACCTCGGCCCTAAACGTAGACCGGAAGTGGGCTGCAATTTAATTTCATCAGCCATATTTTGAACTCAAGACCTCTTGGCTCCAATACCATGTAGAAGTGCATGTTCTAGCCAATACAACCAAAAGATCGATCTAATAAAAAAACTAAGCAATACATTTATACATCAACAACACAAACCTCACCTCATAACTTTAATCCTGTAACTAATTTAAAAAAAATATCCTATAGCTGTCCGTAGGTTCAGCGTCTCTCCAGCCCAAATAAAAAAAAATTTACGGAATATGTCATGCGCTACATACGGCGCACCAATGTTTCAGGATCAGGATCCGTCAACAGCGTGTGTAGCGGATGCCGCGTGTCAAGCTGTAGCAACGTCTTAATATTTATGGGGAATCGTGTATCAGTGGAATATTTAGACACCGGAATAACATATCATGAATTTCAAAGCAAACAGACGACCGCGGATAGATGCATGATATATCTCATGCATGACAGAAAAATCACTCTCACACACAAACTAGTTTGCAGTATATAGTAACCACTATTCCCTCGGATCTAAAATAAGTACCGTGGTTTTAATTTAAATTTGGTCTAATACCACACCACTTATTTTGAATCCGAAGGAGTACTATATATTACTAGCGGATCCGGCGACTAACCTGAGTAAAGCATGCATAACCTGCTTCATGGAAACAGGGAACATGCAAATGTAAAGTCCGAGAATTGCATAAAATTCCTATTTCAACACGAAATTCCTCTAAACAAAATATTGAGCATATCGTGATCGATCCTCCAATAGACTGTTATAGACGAATCAATCATCATCCTCATTTTCATCGTCCTCGTAGCTGTCGTCGTCATCATCATCCTCCTCGTACAGCTCATCATCGTCAATAGGGAAAATTGTATCCATGGTGATCCAAAGCACGACGTCGTCAGTTTTGTCACCAGCAACCTTGGGCAAGATACAGAAGCACTGTGCCGGCAGCCCATCGGCCAGGGACGAGGTCTCGACATCCAGCGACGAGACCTGGTAATGGCCGGCGAAGCAAGAGAAGCACACAGAGCATCCAACCGGGGAATCCAGCGCGTTCGGCCGGACGCAGACGAGGGACACCGCGCGGCCGAGGGGCTCCACCGGCGGCCCCACCGTGAGCACGAAGAGTAGTCCGTCTCCGCAGCTGAGGACTTGAGATCCTGGACGCACTACGCGGAGGAAGAACGGCACGAAATACTCGAAACTCTTCATCGGCCACTTGTGCTGTTGTGGAGGCCGGTGAAATGGTCCTGGAGCGTGGCGGTCGGCCCTGAGAAGCCGCAGCCAGGGACAGGGCAGAAGCACGGGCCAGCGGGGCACTCCCTCTCGTGCTCCTCCTGCTGGTGGTAGTTGATCTCCTTGGCGCATCCGTGTTTGCAGGGGACAAAGACGCTGTCGACGATCCGCTCCATAGCGTCACATGTCTCGGAGACGTCGCCGGAGCACAGGGTGCACTTACTCTCCGGGAGCCCTTGGCGGCAGGAGCAGCAGACCACATGCCCCACGGAGCACTGCGGCATTTTGATAAAAACATTATTTCTGATCCTATGTTGTACAGGTGTCATGTATGTGTGCATATATATAGTTATAGATCTAAATCTTATCTCTGCTTTTACCTGGTAAATGGGAAAACGGAGGGGTTTGGAGCAGACGGGGCAGTCCAGGACATCCATGGCCATGGTGACATTCTGCTTCTGCCTCCTCCTTGCGCCGGCGCCGGCGCCGACGTCGCCCTCTTCTCCTTTCCTCTTGCTGCGGCCGTTGCAGCTCGTGATCTCATCCTTGCCCATGTTAGGGTCGATCTTCATCACTCACCTGCCACCAGTACGTGAGATCGATGCGTTGCTGAGTTTATATGGACTTCTTCGGCGGAGCCGCGGAGGAGTTTGTTTTGGCGATTGGCGACGAAGAAGGGAAAATATCGGGAGGCGCCGCATGCTAATTGATTCTTGTTGCAAATATATACGGAAATATACTAGATCTGTTCGTATATTTGATCCAGACCAACCAG
>NW_021255759.1:0-919 GCF_002162155.2 Triticum dicoccoides | reverse complement strand
GCTCGACCCTCCCAGCGGCCACGGCCCCCGTGCCCGTGGCGTCCGCTCCGGCGCCCGCCCTCCCCGTCCAGCTCGCGCCCGGCGGCTCGACCCTCCCAGCGGCCAACCTCGGCGTCCCCAACTCCAGCGGCATGGCCACGGCCCCGGTGCCCGTGGCGTCCGCTCCGGCGCCCGCCCTCCCCGTCCAGCTCGCGCCCGGTGGCCCGGTCCTCCCAGCGACGGCGCCCGCCCTCCCTATCTCCACCACGGTGGTCGCACCCGCGCCGCAGCGCCCCGGCCTCAACCTCTCGGCGCCCTCGATGCACCAGATCAGCATCACGTCGTACATCAACTTCAAGCTGGACGTCGCCACCAACAACTACTCCAAATGGAGGCAGCTGATGCACCGCGTACTCTCCATGTACGAGGTTCTCGACCACGTCACCCACCGCTCCGAGCCGCTCACGCAGAGCACGACCTGGCGCCATGAGGACCTGACCATCGTCCTGTGGTTCTACGCCACGATCTCGGACGAACTCTATGATGTGGTCATGTCCGCCGACAGCACCGCCTACGACGTGTGGCACCAGCTCCACACGTTCTTCAGGGACAACCTCCCCGGCCGCGCCATCTACCTCTCCGCCGAGTTCCGCTCCGTTGTCCAGGGCGACCTCACAGTCGGCGCCTACTGCCGGCGCCTCAAGGCGCTCGCTGATGCCCTCACCGACGTCGAAGAGCCGGTGACGGACCGCACCCTCACGCTCCAACTCCTCCGCGGGCTCAACAGGCGTTTTCAGGTGATGGCCACCGTGCTTATGATGCAGATACCCTTCCCCTCGTTCCTGCAGGCCCGGTCTCGTCTTCTCCTCGAAGAGATCGGCCTCGCCGAGCGCGACCGTGGTGAGTCCTCCACCGCGCTCATCATCCAGGGCGGCGGGGG